>NW_027125547.1:0-133445 GCF_009792415.1 Cryptosporidium ryanae
AGGTAGTCAAGACCCAGGCCAAGATCCAAGTTCTGGCTCGGGAGGTGGTCAAGACCCAGGCCAAGATCCAAGTTCTGGCTCGGGAGGTAGTCAAGACCCAGGTCAAGGATCTAGTTCAGGTTCAGGAGGTGGTGAAGATCCAAATCAGGGATCTAGCTCTGGTTCTGGAGGTAGTCAAGATCAAGACCCAAGTCAGGGATCCAGTTCCGGTTCTGGAGGTGAAGGACAAGACCCAAGTAAAACACCTGCAGTAAATGATCTATTTAATAATATTAAAGAAAATTATCAAAAATTGTCAGAAGAAGAATTTAAAGAAAAAATATCAGAACTAAAATATATATATAAAACTGAAAAGGAAAAAGAAAAAGAAAGAATTAAAAAAAAACTGGATACTCTAAAATCTAAAGGTTTTAAAGAAATTTGTGATGATGCCGATGACCTTAGTGAAAAAATAAATAAAATGTACAGCGAATTTAATGACAAACATCGAGGACAATCCACTGAAGATTCTAATTATAAATCTGAAAAGGAAAAATTAGACAAGGAAATTAAAGATTCAAAAGCAAAACATAAAAAACAAGTGAAACAAAAAAAAGAAAATTTAAAGTCTGATTTAAAATCAAAAGAGGAATCAGAAAAAAGGAGATTAATGAATGATCAAACAGATTTTGACGCTAAAGTTAATGATCTTAAAAGTTTGCATAAGGAACATTATGGTAGAAATAAATCAAAGTTTGTATTCTGGAAAAAATAATGATCCAAATAACGAATTAAATTCTAGTTTTAAAGTTTATAAAGGCTTTAATCAATAATCTCTTTAAAACTCTGAAAAAGATAATAACAAAGATTCAAATTAAAGATTTAATTGTGTTAATAGTTAAAATCATAGTTATTGATCTAATTCAGGTTCTGGTCAAATAAAAAATCATCAATCAGAAAGAATTTGTTAAAGAGTTAATTATCTTTAAATACGGACAAATTCATAATAATTTAAATTGTGAAAATAATATATTTAAAAAAAATGTTGGTGATTGAAGATCATAATATATTTAAGAAAAATAATATTATTATTAATAAATATGAGTATGAGATAATTACAGATTAAATTAAGAACAAAAAAAATGTGTTTGATATGTAGTAGTTTTGTTTTATATATGAAAACAAAATCTAAAAAAAGGAATAAATTAATAATAATTTGATTTTGTATTATATTATTTCATAAAATAAAACACACGAAGAAATATATATTTTAGAACTAATTCAATAATATTCAACAATTATAAATTTAAATTTATTTTTTTGTAACAAAAAAATAATAGTCTAGATTTCTTAATAACTCTATTTTTAATTATTAATTATTTAAAAAAAGAATGACGAATCTATATTTATTTATATTCCTCTGTGTCATTTCTCATATTAGTAATACAATTAAGGTATAACTGTTTTTAATTATAGTATAAAATAATAAAAAAAAGAATAATTGTATTATTTTTATTAATACTAATTGCATATCATATTATTTGAGACAGAAAATAATGACATAAAAAATAAATTTCTAGATACAGTTTAATAATTTTAGCTTTTGTAATTAAAAAATATGTTGTTTTACAAATATATGTTACATAATAATTGAGAATTATTTAACAACAATATACATATTTCTAATTTTTTTTCTCATTAATCTAAAATTATTGAATATCTGGTACTTGTTTGTATGACACTTTTCTATTAAAAACCACATATAATACTAATAAATACTCTCACTGCTTAAAAAATCTGAGTTATAGGCGCAGTTTTTATTAATTAATATACTGTACAAATATTGATAAATAACAAGAGTAGATTGTATATACATACTATCGATATATTTACAAAAATTGTAGTGTTAAAAACAAGATAGTTCAATGAAATATTAAATAATTATTTATAATAATGACAAACATTAAACAACTACCTAGACGTAGCTGTAAACTATTTTACTAACATGTTTAATTATTAATTAGTATTAAATATTGTGGCAAAAAAAAAGATTAACTAAATTGTAATTCTTTTCAAATTTGTATAATATGGTTGACCTTTAAATAGATAAACATAAATATTGTCAACTTTATTAAACATGTAGTCTATATTTCAAATTCAAAATATTACCTCGTAAATCATTAAAAGTTCCAAATAAAAATAACCATAATAAGAAACTGATATAAAACCACAGTGTGATGAAATTAAAATCAATAGTAAATTAGTAATATTAAAACTAGTAATTTACTGAATATTACTAAGCAATATATAACCAAAAAAACGAAAATGCAATTTTATATTTACACATCATCATCACCATTAAAGAAAATATCTTTTGTAATAAAACAATTTTAAATGATACATAAATAGTCAATATCAAGTGGCCTAATATCAAAATAATGTTAATAAATATTATATTTAAATAAACCATTATATGTGTAATAATTAAAATTAATTTAAAAACATGTAGCAACATAAAATCAGCGCACCATATTATTCTGACTGATCCAAAATATCAGATAATTCATATTTATCAAACTCTTTACTTCCAGTTAAAGAGCTTTGAGCTGTGTAACATTGTGGTTCGCACCTCCGTCCATCACCCTTTTCGCAATCCGTATGGCTTTCCTCAGACTTAGCAGATTTTCGATGATGATGATGATGATGGTGATGATGATGATGATGATGATGATGTTGATGATGTGCTTTAGATTCTTCATCTCGAGTATGAATATCTAAGTCTTGAATTAAAGCAGCCAGTTGAGAACTTGACCTGTATACTCCAGGTTCCAATTCCTTTTGAGTCTTAATCTTGTGTTTTTCTTTCTTTTTGGACTTCTTACCATTAAGATCATATGAACCTGATGAAGAAGTAATCACTCCCGAGGAAATAAATGAAACAAACGACAAGAGTTTTGGCCTCAGTTGAGTATCCTCCGCATCTTCAACATCCATAGCTTTCTGATTTTCTGAAGTTATACATTGCTTGGAATCAACATGTGTTTTACCCTTTCTATGTCGTCTTGCTCCTCTGGTTCTCACACCTGTTGCTCCACCTGTTGCTCCACCTGTTGCTCCACCTGTTGCTCCACCTGTTGCTCCACCTATTTCCTCACTTGTTTCACCACCTGCTACTCCACCTGCTGCTCCACCTGCTGCTCCACCTGCTGCTCCACCTGCTGCTCCACCTGCTGCTCCACCTGCTGCTCCACCTGCTGCTCCACCTGCTGCTCCACCTGCTGCTCCTCCTGATGGTCCACCTTTTCCATCATGCCCTGGTGTTCTTGCAGTATCTTTAATGGCAGTGCGCACCTCCTTTTCAAGTTCTGAATCACTGGAGGAAGTATCACTAATATGCCCTGAATCTCTTGCTGAAGGTGACTCTGTATCAAAACTATGAATCTTGTGTGATGAGCATATCTGAGCTTGAAGATTTATAAAAACTTGAATCATTATGCATGCAAAATTCTTGACGTTTAAAACATAGTTAATTAAACATATTTGTAAAGCAGATATGGCATCAAGAGAAGAACGAAGTTTATATAGTTTATTCAATTTTCTTTCAATAAGTTTTACAAACTTTAAAGCAGTTGATCTTGATCTTGAACTTAAAGGAATATGAAATTTAACGTAGTCAGTTAAGCCTGAAGAAGAAAGATGCATTTTATCCATATCAGTTAGGTCTAGGCACGATTTTGATTGAATAAACATATAAATTTGATTTCTCTCAGATGCCAACGCTTTTACTTCTAACTCCAAAAGACTAACTACCTTATTTAATGAAATGTTAGACTTGTGTCCATATCTCACAAAATAACGAGCCAAAACTGTAATTTTAACATATAAATAACTTAAGATCTTATTTAAGTTCAATAACTCAACACATGTTAACGCACGAAGAATTTTATCAGAACATTCTGGCTTTTTTATATTGTGTTGAAGTAATTCAAATTCCAATTGATCACCTGGCTTTGGTAGTTGATAAACACCTGCACAATCTGAGTTTATGAAAAATAATGCAAGAAGCAGCAGTATAAATAGCCTAAGACAACCCATAAATAGCGTATATATGATGTTATAATCGATTGCCGTCTTCCATAAATTTTCAACCTACATACATTTACATCGATTATGTTTTTAAAATGTCAAATCAAGATATTAAAATAGAGATTTTTAATGGCGCTTTTATCTATTTCTACCGTCATGCTACCTGAACTTATGTGAAAACTAAACAAACCTCGCAAATTTAAAATTTTACTCTTTACGTTGTTAAAAAACTACTCATTTGCTAATTTTTTGCTCTATTTTATTTGAGTGATAGTTATTGTGCTTATACATCGTTTGCAAAATATTTGGTATTCCTTTAAATCCAAGTTAAACATGTTAATTTAAAATACCGCCGAATTTCTTGTATTAAATTTATAATGATGTTACGTTGTCTATATAGGTATTGTGATATAGAACAAGGTAAATTAGCACTTACAACAACTTTATTGTATACTTGTTATCATTTTCCATTCTTATATTACAATTTCTCTGCCCTGGACATTTCTTTTCAATTAATACTTAAATTTGTTGTGACAATTAAATATAAAAACTAGTATGCAGAATAACTAACACATACTCACAGATAAAACAAATACTTATAACACTAGTAAATACTTAAACAGTAATCAAGTGAACAGTTATAACTTCAAATAATTTATGTTTTGATTAAATTACGTAATAGATGTACCTGAAACACTTTAATAGAGTGGGGTTAAATTCACACAATTAACAAAGTTTTTGAAATAGTTGTAAACCTGAAATAAAAAAACCACGAATAGATCCAATTATTTATTTAAAGTTATTATTTATTAATATAAAGAGTTATATGACAATATTTAGCAATATATTTTCGATTTCCAGTTATAAATATCTCATATGTATTCACCAAAATATAAATGAAGCTGATAAGATCATTGTGAAAGTAAATATAAATCGAATGTCTTCAGTATTATATTTAAATGTTAATTGTGCTCATTTTTTTATTTGAGAAGTGTATTATCCAGGAAAATAATTCGTTTCTTTTTTTTAAATATAAATCACTCCCACTTTTTTTTTTTATTTATTAGTGATAGCTAATAAATAAAAAAGTAAATTAAAAATTCAAAGTGAATCTGCGGATTGTGTATCTTTATTAACCGGTACATAGGATTTTTAATTTAAAATTCAAACATAAATCAAAAAGAATGTTTTTGGCGGTTAACTCGTAGTCCAAAATTTGCTAATTTGCAACTCACATATGATGATTTTAGAGAGATTTAAAGACAAGAAATTACTAAGGAAAAATGATAAAATTGAGATACTTAAAGATTATTTGTTTAAATTAAAGAGAAATGATTTAAATTCAACGAACCCACTATCTCCCGAGATAGAGGATTTGATTAAAATACATCTTTCAAACATTTCTTTTGGCGAGACACAATCTCTTATAAACGAATTTATTTTTCCTGGAATACAGATTTTGTCTAATAATCCTAATGCTCTCATTGGTGATGCAATTTCACTTGTCATTTCCTTAGAATCTTTTAAAAACATTTTATTTTCTGATGAGAACTCCATTGATCAATTTACTAAGTTATTTACATTTAAAGACTGGGAAAAGCTCAGCCAGAGAGCTATTTTTGTTCGAATATCAATCTTAATTACTTTAACTAAATCCAAAGTTTTATTCAACAAGTTGATTCCTTATTTGAAAGATTTTATTTTGCTAATTTTTAATAATTTTGACCAAAAAAGTTATTTCATTTATAAGTCAGTTTCTGATTTATTTTCAGTAATAATAAAAATGGATGCACTTAATTCATTTATTTTTGAAAATTTCTTTGGCTTTCAGAATAATCTATATACTCGTATTTTGAGTGATTCAGATAGTGCTAAATTCTCCTTGATTCAAATGTACAAATTGTTAATAAACAATGGAAATATGAGAAAGTTGTTGTTCAAAAATAATAATTTTAATATAAATGGTGCGAATTTGTGTAATATTATTGACAAAGCTACACAATACAATTTTTTTTCAAAAAATGACTTATTCTCCTTTCTTTTAAATAAGTTATTACCTCTTATTTTAAACAACACTGACAACTTTATTTCTAACACAGGACTTGAAATTTTGGATATACTGTTGTCAGATATTGAGATTTCAGACTCTCATTTAATAGTTAATTTGGTGAATAAACATTTAAAGAGAGTGAATAACCTAATGAAGTTTTTTTCAAAAAAAGTTGTAAATAACAATGGATTACTCAAAGCTTTTATATTGGATTTAAATATAATAAATCTCATTATTGATAACAATAAACTTTATAATGTTTTTTTAAACAATTTAGCATGTAACTTATTGAAGTTTACAACAATGCTAATTTCATCCCACAGTGATTACTCTTCTAGCAAAAAATTCATAGAAAGTGGCCTATTTAAAACATTATTAAGAACAATCTCTAGATTTACACAACTTTCTAATGATTTTAACAATTCAATTTCACTATCAGATTATGAACTTAATAGAATAAATATGTTGAATTCAGAGTTACTTGAAACAATTAAGGCTATACTTATTAACTTGGATTGTTTTAAAAACACTTTTCAAATCACAGAACCTGAGATATTGAATTATGCTCTTTTAACATTGAAATCAGTTTTAATTTGTGCCTCGAAGTATTTAACAAGTTACGAGCACTTAGTATTGTTTACAGAAGAACTAGTTAATATTTATGATGAACCTTGCTTATCAATATGGAAGTTGTGTTTTATAATTAAGTACCTAACAGTAATATTTTCAACTAATAACATATATTGGATTTCTGAAAGAGTATATGACAAAACTGCTGCAATTATAGAGAACAGTATTTTTTACTGTTTCATTGATAAAGATGGAAAAACTGAAACAAAAATAAGAAATTACGTAGTGACAGATCCAAATATTGTATTATTCAGTTCTGAACTACTTGGAAAACTAATAAATGGAAACAGTTTAAATGAACGTTTGTTTGAAAAATTGTTTATTTTGTCTGGAAAATTTATTAAAGAATGCCTAAAACATAGGCCACTAAAAAATTTTACATCAAAAACTAATGTTTTTCACGATAAATACGATTTCTTCATCAGTTTTATTCCACAATTGAATATCAAATTTAAAAGCGTAATTACATTTGATTCTCTTTTTATTGATGACATTCGATATTTTTCAAAAGATGGAATTTCACCTTCATTATTGCATTCGGTTTTTATGTTGTTAGAGATAATTATTCAACAAGATAATATTGAAACAAAAATGGAATTAGTTGAAACTCTAGTTATGGAACTATTAAATTACTATATTCCTAGTGAAGAGAGCAATTCATACATTTCTTTTTTTAACACATATAATTACATATGCAATTCAATGGGAAGAACTATAAATCTCCCTAGTCCGTTTCAAATTAATGATAATTACATACCTAAATTCAATGATTTTGATATAAGTGACCTTTTAAATGATCCTCAATATATAGAAGATGTAGTTAATAGATTTTCCGAGTGCACAATTGATTGTGTAGGTGATTAATCAATAATATTAATAGCAGAAACAAAATTTATGACAGATTTGTGCTTAATTTACATATAAAACTAATAATTAATTTAATAATTATATCTATTCAAAATATTTATCTATACTTTCTTTGTCAAAGTTATTCTTTATTATTTCTAATAGTTCGTCTGTAAATTCTCTCGATGAATAATCCAACGGAATTTTACCTTCCTAAAAGTTAGTTTTTTTTTATAATTGAGTAAATATGAATTATAAATTGATTTTAAACATACCTTATTCTTTTTTAACAACATTTCCGGTTTCTCGTTTGCTATTTTTAGTGCTATCTCCTGATGATTTCCATTAATTGCTGCATGCAAAACTGTATCCCCAGAAATGTCTTCTATATAAGAAATGTTTGCACCTTTATTTAGAAGAGTATCAAAAGCTTCTTTTTTACCAGAACAAGCTGACATAAATATGGCTGTCCGACCATAGGAATCTCTAACGTCAATAATATTGATATCCTTTTTGATTAATAAATCCACTACTTGATCATGTCCTTTAGAAGCTGCATAGTGAAGTGGAGTGGACCCAGAATGTGTTTTTGCTCCACAATCTGCACCATTATCTATTAATATTTTTGAAATATTATAGTTCCCTATAGAACAAGAAGAGTGGAGTGGAGTCCACCCATTCTCATCACTTGTATTTACTTTAGATCCCTTATTAACTAATATTTCAACTATCTAAATTGTTAATTTTGTTTTTTTACTGCACTTCAAAGTAAAGAATAAACTTACAAATAATTTGTTCTTAGAAACTGCATTGTGTAAAAGAGTTCTTCCGTCATCATCAATAATATCAAGTTGAGTACCTGTTATAGAATCAAATATTCCCCTAGAAAGTGATTCATCTTCAAAGTCTAAGGCAGCTATAAACTTGTTTTTTTCCATTTTATTGTCATAATTTGAATATTCTTAGAATTTATTTAATTACCGTTAAAACACAAGGTATGTTGAGCTAAAATCAAAAAAGAAGCAAAATAAGAAATTTCTTTATTAAAAATTACTTCAATGAAGTTATATGAATAAATTAAAATATATAGGTACAATTAATAGGGATCACAACTTGAATTCTTATTATTCAAAATAATTTATGTATATAAATAGTATATATTTCAAAAAACTGTGAATTTTAAATTTAATAGAAATTAAAAAAGAATCCAAATTTCTTACAAATCAATGATACTTTTTTGAACTGAATTTTTAATTTCTTTATTTTAGTTAATAGCACCACACAATTACGATACCAGTATTGGTTCTGGCGGTAATTGTTTCGGGTACCTCATGCTTTCTTCACAGGGGTTTTTTTTTGTAATTTGAAAATTAATAATCTTCATAAATGATTTTTGACTTAATCACCACAAACAATATACAGATATATTTTGTCAATAATTATTGAGGTTGCTTTAGATGTGGGAGAATCTTGATCCTGTTTGGGGTACAGGATCTTTTGAAAAGTTTTACAATGGTCCATTTAAAATACTATTATCTACTCAACCTGATGATTTCGATGAGTGGTGGGATGTAAATAGAGAATGCATAAATTTTATAGATAAAAATATTATGTATATATCGAATCCACTATACTCTATTACCAGGGATTCAACTTTAAATTTAAATAATGTAGGCTCTGAATTAAATGAATTTCTTAAAGATAAATTTGAATCTACTTCCTCTTTACTAATAGATCCATCGGTGGTTAGATTATGTGAAGACTTATCTGTGGAGCTTTCTTTGCATCAAATGGAGGTATTTGGATTCATTAACATGGCCTTAATGAACCCTTCAATTCAGAATGAAAATGGGATTATTAATTTAGATGTTCTGTCTTCAGCAGTAATGGAACTTTATTATCGTGAGTTGAGGTTTCTTTTATTATTAATTCATGAATTAGCAAATAATTGCCATCCTTGTGTCGTTCTTGGTGTTCTATGTGATCAAGACTCGGATTGTAAAAATAATATCTCGCATTCTCCTTCACATACTTACCCTGATGAAAACAGCAATAATGTATTCACATCTCAGTGTCCTCCTATATGTATATATGGATGTATTAAAATACTTCAGTCTGGATTTATAAAGAATGCAGTAAGTTCTATCTTCCACAGTATTCAAGAAATTATCAAACTTGGGCAAGCAAACATAAAAACTGAGCCACAATCCATGGTCGACATTCCAAGCAATTTTGAAGCTAGTGGTTTTCTAAGAGATCATTATAATAATATTATATTTCAATTGGTTGACACAATAACCATGCTTTTTTCAAGATTTAATCCTCAAATTGATGAAGTAGAAGCATTAATGGAATTGATTCCTAACGTTGCGAAAATACATCCAAGTTCTTTAATCAATCGCCCTACTGCAGCAGACTATGATTCATGGGACAACATTAAGGAGGATAAGTCAGAAAAACTAACTCTTTCTGCTAAAATTTTATTCATTGTAATAATTTCATTTGACTATATACCGCAAAGATGGAACAGAACTAATGATATTACTGCTTTCCCAAACTCGCTGTATGATGCAATGGAATGGTTTTTTTCTTCGAAAAGACTCCCAAAGGCCTCTAAACAAAATTTATTTTTATTAAAACACTGTTTGATTTCAAAATTATCTCAAGAGGTTAGTAAAAATGATGATTCTAATTCATTATCATATTCTGTAAAAAAAATCGATATGATAAATAACGAATTTTGGGATTTGGAAACAAATTTAGGAAAATTTGCAGCATTTGCTATAAATGGAGCTTTCGGTGAAAATTCAAAGAAGAGATTTATGGGTATTACATATTGGAAGGTTTTTCACTACATACAGAACGACATTTTAAGATATTTAGATCCAATTGATCCCGTTAACCTTATTTTTATACAGGTCATTTATGATTTCTATTCAATTTCACTCAATCCAACTCAAGATCAAATTCAATGGTCTAGAATCCTTCAATTACAAAGAAGAATATTAATGGAAAAAGATTCCAGACAAAAAGTTGAAAAGGAATCCAGTAATATAACTTCTAAGGACTCAATAACTTCTGTATTAAGTCCAATTATTTGTTGCTTGAATGTATTATGCAGAAGGTATCCACTTGCAAGTTGGGGTGCTTCTAAAATTCTTTCTAGTTGCATAGAGACGTTTCCTACATTAAGTATGTATTCTTCATATGGTGAAACAGATCAAGACACTTCTTTGGCAAATTCTATGCCCCCGATACTTTCGGAATTATTTATTGATTTACTTGATCTTGCTGCAACTATAATGATGGTCGGTCATTACTCGCTAGGACAACAAATAGCTCATTTTCTTCAAAATCAACCTTCGAATATTTGGTTTCATTTACCGTCTATAATCCATTTTATTACTAAAACACTTTCATCAAAGTTTTCAACAAATAAAAATGAGGAACGCTTATTAAGACTCGATAATCATTCAGTTAATGAGCAACCTAAAATGGGAATTTGGAGTGGTAGTGGCCTTGATAAGCCACAATTTTTTCACTCTTTTTGTAGAACTGTTCTAAGAATAATATCTTTCGGTTTTTCAACGAGATTGAATATTTCTCATCCACCATCTCCACCTCTATTAAACATTACTATTAATTTGCAAGGTGGGAAGAGTATCGCTAATTTTATTACAATTGTTCTAAGAGACTGGTCAGAAAACACGGTTTTAGAAGACCCTAAACTTGCATACGCGTTGCAGGCAGGATGTTTAGATGCTATCTCAAATGGTTTAATTCATTTTCAAGCTTCTGAAACTCTTGAAATTATTGCACAGAAGATTCCGGTTTTTAAGAAGACACTACAATATTCTAATTCTGAGGATGAGAAAGCAATATTCCTAATTAAACTTCTTAGCTGCATCTTGACTCTTAATTTCAAGGAGTCAAATATTAAGAATATTGGTTATAGGAATACCGTTGAATTTTCTGCAATCAATAAAACTTTAAATATTAAGGAAAACTTTAGTTGCAATCATCAACTTTACATTTTAAAATGGATTCTCCTTGACATATTACCTATGCTAGAAAACAGAAAAATATTTTCTTCTGTAAGATATTGGATTATTGTTACCCTTGTATTAAAATATATACGCTTCATACTTTTGAGTCCATTACCCGATACTTCACAAGAGCCATCTGAAGAATCAGAGGCAATTATTTGGCTATTTCGATGTATACTTTCCATTGATTCACCAACTTTTCATCAGTTAATGAGTGTCATTATTATTGATGATGATCCACACACGGTTTTTGTTCAAAGTCAAAGTAGTGAACCATCTAATAAATTTAAGATTCAGGCCGCTAAGGTTGGATTAGATATAATTAAGATTCTTCTTCAAAGGGACTATCTATTTATATACTGGGTGCAAAATTACAAGTATATATTAAATAAACAATACGTAAGTTCAATAAATAGCAAAAGTACACAAATGGACTATAATCAACTGAAGATGGATACGCAAGCTGTTGGGGTTATTTCATATACAGAAAGTGCGTTAATTCCATTCCATAAGCAACTTTATCTACAGCCTCGAAAAACACCATTAATCACTTATAAAGATAAATATTACATTCATTTTTTGTTGAAATATATTATTAGTGGAATTGATAAGTTGACATTAAAATATCTGATATTTATATTACTCCAACTTATATGTAGAGACTCAGAACTAATTCTGTCTTTATTGACAAATCTACCATCATTGTTACTTCAAATAAGATCTACTTTTACACACATACTTTCTAATCCAGATAACGATAAATTTCCTGTTCAAATCGAAAAATTTGTCCTTGAGAATGAGGACTCATTCATTTCTATTTGGAATTCGGGACTGTCTTTTTTTTCTTCTGAATCTGATATAGGAATGAAAAGTAGATCCTTAGTTTTTGATCAAGAGGCTGTATTTTGGGAAGAAATTACAGAAGCTGATATACAATCTTCAATATATTCTTGTGAATATAATCTTCTTGGTATTTCTTGCAAGTCACTTCTCCCAATACACAATGAATTGGAACTTTACTGGAATTTATACTTAACTGCATCTGTAGAATCGAATGACTTGTCCCTTTGGAATAAGTTGAAATCTCAATTTAAAAATTCTGTTACTATCTCCTCATGTAAACTGGATGTTCTAAAAGCAAATGATATAATATTAAATGGTTATTTGCAATCAATATCACCAACATTCATTACTAAAAGATCATGCGTTTACGACAAAATTTCAAGATTTCATCTTACTAGCACTAGGTCTATAGTAACCTTCATGTTATCTAAAGGTATTGAAAATGATTATATATTTTCAAGTAAAATTAAAAATGATTTAGATTCAGTCCCTTCTTTAATTCCCCTACTTCTGGGCCTCAACTTAGGGTTCTCCATAGACTCACCTACTATTAAAGAATATTTATTATTTTCTGTCTCTAAGACACAAAGATATTCAGCAAAAAGTTATGATGAGATATATATCCCTGATCCTTCTTCAAATTCCGATCAGGAGGCATTTCCTTTATTGACAATTATAGACATTCTATCTAATCCACCTCAGATACCACTATCACAACCAAATGAGGAGAAGTTTATTCTTCCAAATGTGGACTTTGCTATTCTGACACAATTAGAATTATATTACATTTCATTAAAATTGATTGTAAATTTAATTAAGATTCCTCAACTTGTTGATTTTACTTTAAGACTGATATCAATTAGATTTAGCACAAGATATGCAATATTGAGGGAGAGGCTACTTATCCCCATAAGTTGGATACCTGTTGAGTACCGTTGGATGCATTATTTACACGCTTCAATGATAATAAATTTGATATCATCAGAAATATTTATTGTTTCGCAAGTTTATTCTGCTATGAGAATAATTGAAGACTCAGAGATTAAAAACTCTATTTTTTGTGATCCCTTTTGGGTCTCCAGCGTTCAAAATCTCAGTGTTATTTTCAGAATATTCCTAACTTCCCCAAAGGCTTCTGTATCTGTTTCTGATCAGTTTGACATACTTTCAATTATTATTAACCTTGGGCAAGCAATTATTGAAGATGAATCTAATTTCAAGATTGATGAATTTAGCGAGCAAATAAGTAAACAAGCCTATTTGTTTAATTCGTTTATACCATATTTGTCATCAAATAAAAATTTGGTTTGTGGAATTTTCAGAACATTATCACATCAGAGTTATAATGTTATTAACAACAATAAAAACTTATACACAGGAAGGTTCTCCACAATTCTGTCTAACTCAATCTATAATACGTGTTATCATCTCTTTATAAACGAGTACATAAAATTTTTTGGTCTTTTGCTAAACAAGTTCTCAAGCTATTCTCCTTTGAATAAAACGGAAGATTCAATGGATATGGAAACAAATATGTTCTTCACTCTGCAATCAATTATTGAGCTTTGCAGACCATATATAAACTTCTCTTTCTTTCAAAAAAGTCCGATTCCATTACCAACGGCTATACTATCAATATTCTCACAAACATTTTTAACTATTGTAAAAATAATTTATAATTTTACTTCTCAAACTCGAAACGAACTTTGTGATGATTTTACTTATGGTAAACTCGTTTCGCACTATTATATTTCTGATTTACAGAAACAAAAAATATGTTTTACTACAATTCAAGATTGCTGCGAAGATATAGTTAACCTTCTAACTGGATTGGAAAAAGCATCTTCAGATGGCACTCATTCCTTCCCAATTGAATGGAAAAATACACTTTTACTTCTATTATCAAATTGTATAACTATTGATAGCATTCAACTAAATAGTGGAGATGGAACTCAGAATGTAAATGAATCACTTACAAGTTCCTTCCTTAGACATATTTGGCCTGAAATTTGGGTTAATAGGAAGAAGAATAATACAAATAATTCTACTTTTATTGATTTCTCTTCACTTTTAATAAACAATCTAAGAATCCCAAATAAAGGTCATAATTACCCAATTGTAACTGGACTTGAACTTGAATCATACTTACCTTTAAACATGGATATAACAAACTTTTATTGGGTGTTTAATCCACAGGATGCAGCATTGTTTAGTTATACTTGTGATAGAACTCAGGAATTAGAGCACTTTGAAAGGATGTCATTTTATCCTGATATGATAATTGGAGTTAACACAAAGGAAAATCATTCGTTTCTTTCTTTATATTTGCTTTTTCTTATATATAACAGGATTTACTATTCAAAACAATATTTGAGATTAACAGATATGTCAACTCTTGTTCCATGTTCTAATGGAGATGAACACATTCAAAATATGCAGACATTAATTCGAGGTTCTAAGTGCTTTGGCCAATCTTGTGTTAAAAATCTCATACTTTGGAACTATATAACTATTAATTGGATAAATATGTCGCAGTTATTTCTCAGAAGGATTGTTGAGTCTAATTATATAAGTTACCTACTTTCGCAAGAGGTTATCGCTTTAACGTTCCAAGATATGTTACAGTTTTTCTCAGAATTCAATATTATAAAGTCGGAGGATTCATTGGAAGTTCATTTTAATAGAATTGAAAATCATTCTGAACTCGTAATTTCACTTTTTTCCTTGGTTATTAAAATAATAAATAACGGAATAATTCCAAATAATACTCTTGCTGGGTATGGCTCTATTGACAACTTTGAAGTTATAGCAAGTTGGATAGAAAAGCTTGAATTCTTTTTTAACTCATTTTTTGATTTTTTCATTAAGCATTTGTTATTTTGTCAACAAAATAAAAAGTTAAGCTACGATTTTTTCTTGGATAGACAGGCTAAAAACAACTCAGGTAAATATAATTCAGGAAGTCAATGCATGATAGAAAGATTTTCACCAATATTATGTACAATTAATTCAATGTTCTCTAAAATATTACACACAAGTGTCCTTATAATTAATCTGAATGATAAATTAAATAGAGACAAGATGGAATATGATGATATAATGTTAAAAATAAATTCTTGTTTGGTAAATATCAAAATGTTGCACAGTAGATGTGGTCAAGTTTTGGAGGTTGCTTCTCAAATAATATCTTCTAATTCAAACTCTAATTATATCATTTCTATTTTGGTTTCTTCAGTATCATGGCTAGAGTCAGAATCCAGCTTTCTTTTATTAGCTCAAGAAAAAATTACTCATCTCATAACTTGTGGTTTGAATTTTAAACCAACAGTACCTACGACGAGTAGTTTTAACGGTGACATCTCAAACATATTCAAGTTTAGATCTGACATAATAGCGTGGCTTTTCAGTTGCATTAATTATTTATTAATGTCACTGAGGGATGTTTTTGAACTTAAAAATTTGCAAGTCACGAACAATAAACACATTCATGACATAATCAAAGTTGTTACAAGGTCAAGTGTAATAATCTTAAACTACTATCATTCACAAAATTTAAATAAAGACTCACTAATAAACACTAGAAATACACTATCAGGTGATAATTTTCTAGACTTAGTTAAGAACTATATAAACACATTAAGCATCATTTTGGATTCTCACAGAAAAACTAAATTAGCAAATAAAATGTCGGAATTTTATAAAATCTGCGACCCTGAATTGGAGATACTTAGAGGAATAAAATTTAAACTGGAGAAATTTGTCAATTAGTTATATAATTTAATTAAAAATAATAATTACCAGCCTTTATTTTTCATATTTTTTCTGATTCAAAGAAATTACTACCTCTACATTGTTTCCTATCAGAAATGTTTTGTTTATATTGAACTTTGTGATTCTTTTTTCTATTATTCTCTCTGGGAACGGTTAATCTACTGGGTTCTTCATTATCGTCACTAAGTTTCAGTGTTTTGGCGTTTTTTTGGCTATTTTCTATTATAAAATCTTTGAAACCAGTGCGCTTGTTTAAAATTGATGAATTTATTTGCGATTTCACCTCGTGGTTTGGTGTATTTGGATCCAAATTCTCGTTTTCTGTATTAATTAAAAGCAAATCATTATACCAATAATCCATGCTGTCTTCACCGCATACGAATAATACACCATCATCATCAATATTTGTATTGTGATAACATTTACACACCCTTTCATAACTCTCGCGAAATATATCTTCAAAACCCTGGAGTGATATCATTGAACCACCACTTTCATCTTTAATTACTCCGACATTCAAGTCATCAATGATACTGTTATCATTAAAGAATGTTAACTTGTTGTCAGAAAATAACTTAATTTTTTCACTATTAATAAGCACCTTTATATCCTGCGCTGAGATGTACCCGTCTTCGTCCTGATCAAGCATTTTAAATGCAAGTGTTAAAATATCTTTTCTAGAGGCCAATTTTGGAGATATCGCAGCAGCAACAAATTCAATATAATCAATCTCCCCGTTTCCATCACTATCAACTGCATCTAAAAGCAAATCTATATGGCGTGATGGTACTTTTAATTCTCTTTGAGCTGCAATATGTTGAATAGCCGTTCTCAAATCACTTATCTTAATTTTCCCTATTTGTCTTGTATCTAGTTTATAAAATATATTTCTTAAGTTCTCAATCCATTTATCTGGGCAATACCTTGCAATTATTGTCAAAGCAATTTTTTTTAACAAGGGGGAAACATAATAACTTCTTAATGATTTCAATATAGATGTATTGAACAAATTTAAATTTTCCACATTCATTTCGGAAAAACCATTTAAACTTCTACCTGAATGTGCTGAATTTTTTCTATTGTTCTTTTTATATTCATTTCTATTTGAGTTAACGTTCAAATTTGGAAATACATCACAACCAAATTCGCTTAAATTTTGTAGATTATATTGAATAATCCATGGATGTTGAAGTGCCATTTTTGCATCCAGTCTCTCATTTACATTGCGATTTAGAAGTTTTTTCAGTAGATCTTTTGCCAGTGGGGATATTCTATCGTAAAAAGAACTCTCAAAATTTATATTTTTGCTGAGAACTTGTGAAATGGTATCTGAGTCATTCACTCCCGGAAATGGAACAACCCCTAATAAAAGTAGGTGAAGCAAAACACCCGAACTCCATATGTCACATTTTGGTCCATATGAAGAACTTGTACAATTTAATATTTCTGGAGCAACGAAATAAGGCGTTCCTGCTTTTGTAGTCATACCAAAATATTCACCTGCATTTAGTGTGTAAAATTCTTTTGAAAGACCAAAATCAACCAGTCTAATTTCATGCCCAACTCTAGATGAGAACAGAAAATTCTCTGGCTTAATGTCACGATGGCAAATCCCTTGGTTGTGTAAGTATTGCAAGGCACTAAATATTTGCCTCATTATGTTAGATATAAGTTGTTCCTTATTTGAAATTTCAGTTTTTTGCATCAACTCTTGTATTTTTGATGACTCATCTCTACATTCAGGGCAAGGACATACAATTATATGTCTATTTGTTGCTTCTTCAGCTTCATGTTGACTCTTCGAAATTTGAATTTTGTCTAGTAAATGACCACCATGGCATAACTCCATAACAAGACATATGTATTGTTCATCCTCATATACCTCATAAAGACGTGTAATATTTGGATGATGTAATTTCTTCATTATTTTTACTTCTGTTTTAATTCTCTCCACATCTTTTGGGTTTATTTGTCTAATTTTATTTTTATTCATTATTTTTACTGCTCTCATCGTGTTTGTAAGTATTTCTATAGCTACTCTAACTACTCCATAAGATCCTTGACCAATAACTCCCCTTAACTCATATCTTTTTTGGAGCTCGAGTAATGAACCTGTAGATACAAAAGTATTATGGCTGAATTTAAGTTTAAATGATGGAGAGAAACACATAACCCTTGTTCTCTCAGTACTCCTAAATTTACTTTTATACTTGTAATTTTCCGTACTTGAGCATTTTCTATTGTTTATATAACGAGTTGGTGGAGTGACAGACATTACATGCGATCTTTCCTTTTTCTTAAGCCACTCGTCTGTCCATCTTATCTGATCAATTCCGGTGATTGATCTTTCCATACTAGCACTTACACTTACTCTCCCAAGTGAATAAGAGTCAGAACGGAATCTATCTTCCTCTATCTCGCACCCATTTGAGTTTAAATCATCATTTAAATTTATCTCTTGGCGGTAATGACCACATTGCCCATTTCCTAGATTTTTGTCCATCTCATACAATCGGAAATATAATTTAAAGAAACTGATTTCTTATCTTTATTTTAATAATCCTGTTTATCTGTTAATTAAAACTAATCTGAAAGTTAAATTTTTATGAAATACCACAATCCCACAAAAACACAACTTCATTACAACGGAAGAATTCCTGTCACGCCTGCATCAATTGCATTGCAATTTACATAGAAAGGAATTCACTCTATTTGATTAGAAGATACTAATATCAATATAGAGTTATTTTTTCCTTTAATTTATTATTATTCCCTATTAAATTTTTAAAATATAAATTTACATTCTTCTGACGACGTGGCTTAAAATTGCATGCCCACAAATATGTGGGCAGTAATCGGTATTATAGTAAAAATGATTCGAAAAATCAATCAGGCGCGCCAAACCATTGGTTATTATGGTATTTCAGTGTGGATTCAAATAATTTATATTTAGCGGTAAATGTGAGTTTTACAAACATGCTCATACTTTAATGCGTGATTTTAGTAAATTAGGTTTTCTGCTAACTATAGTACTTCTTGTTTTCTACTTAAATATCAATTTGTTGAAAAAAATAACTGATATCCTATAAACTAGTTTGTCTTTATATTTTTATATTTTTCCTTAAATATTATTTTAAATAATCGGAAATGGCTCAGAACTACATTTACGATCAAGAATACGTCAAAGAGATGAATGAACAGGCATATAATGAAATAACTTCAAACAATGGCTCAAATACACACAAATTCAGTAAGAATATACATGTGGAAACTAAATCAGGGAATATTTTATCGGAAATAGGTTCGAATGTAGAAGATGGCACACACAATATAAGTAGTGAAATGAAAGAAAAACTATACAATTCGCTTACAGGACTAGGTTTGGTAATACTTATCTTATTTATTATTTACTTGTTTAATAAAACTCTCTTCTGGTTTATTATAGCGACCTTCTGCATCTCGTGTTATTTAGTTACAGTAAAATTAGGATCTGCTGAAAACACAAACAATATTCAAGTTAACCAAAATGTGTAAATGAAATTTTAAATAAAGAATCACAGCGTTACATTTGAAATTTTGTTATAATCCTTTTTAGTCTATTATAAGTAATTTTTTCCTTATATATATTGCGATCTTATTTTTTTAACTGAAATGTAGAAACTTATGTAAGCCTGTTTCCATGCGTATTCTAAATTTTGAACCATTTCTGACTGAGATATACCAAAGAGGGAGTCAGAATTGTCAGCGAGGATTCTCTTCTTAACAGCTATCCTAAATAACTTATCAATGATTTGTCTCTCTGGATCCTTCCTTAGATTCAAAGAGCCTGTTTCATCCTCTGAAAATATGAATAAAAAAGTTTTTAAATGTTCAAAAGAAAAAAGGTGTATATATATACCTCTCTTATTATAATATAAAGACTTACCTTCAAAACTCATTCTCAATCCTCTGTTCTCGTCATTATCAATAAATTGTGGTTTGGGTAAAGGTTCTGGGAAATATTTGAAAAATGCAATAAGAACTAAAATCCTTGCAATTTGTCTTGGAGACTCTTTAGTTAATTTGTGAATTTTTTCTTTGAGGTCCTCCCATTCCTGAGAGGGTGGGAAAATACTAAGAGTAATCTCTCTCAAGACGCTCAATGAATCTTTTGAATTTTCCAAGATTTTCAAGAGTTCTGAATCCTCAAGTGGTTTAAAAGAACCTTTCTTAAAAAAGTGATTTCTTATCAATATCTCAATACCAACGATGTCTCTCAATTGCATCATTGATGGTGCAGGGTCCTCAACTGTAATCTCCATTATATCGTCGTTTTTAATGGCATATTGATATATTGCATCTAAAAAAGTATATCCAAACCCTTTACCTTGGTATTGAGGGAATATCAATACTTGAGAAATTCTCATTCTGCATTTTGGCATAGAAAAGAATAAATAAGTAGTTATTATTCCCATTATTGTTATTGCTTTTTCCTTTACAATAACAGGAAGCCATATTGTCCATCTATCCTCTTGATCAATTGAAGAGGCAGATTCAATGTACCAGTGCAAAAACCATTCAATTCTTCTATGAAGAGTCTGAAAATTTTTTACAACAGGATGTTCTTCATAAAAAACTCCTTTTTCATCTAAATCACTATCTCTATTCAATATTGATAATAAATTCTCAGATTCGGCCAAATCTACTTTTCTTAATTGAACTTTTACATTTTCTCCTAAATTTAATTTGTTTGAAAATTTGTCAATTGTAACACCTGGCATTAAGACTAAATCTATTTTAATTCTTTCTATAAATTCTTCTCTAGAACAAAATTCTCCCTCTAGTGACACGGTTCTCAACTGTTTTATTATCTCGTTTATGTAATCCTGTTTTACCTCATCTGATAAAATCGCGTTTTCCTTGCAGGTATTTTTTCCTTGAATTACTTCAACATCAACATATACATCAAACCAATTACATGAATAGTAAATATGAATGTATGTCTCATATCCCTCTAATAATGAAATTTCTTCATCAGGAAAGAAATGATGTGCGTAGTGTGGGTTAAATGTTTTTTCATTTTCTCTTCCAATAAGATCTTCTGGAGTCATACATTGGTGAAAAAACACTCTTTTAAGTACACTAGATATCTTTCGGGGGAAAGGTACCTGGGGAACACTCTCTTCAGTTAACCTCGCTTTCTTTATTGGTTGAAGGTCAGCCATTTTTAATTATTTATAAATTAATATGAAAATATAATTGTCTATAAATGCTATTATTATCTATATCATACATTAATTAATGAATCTAGTCTAATTGTTATTAATGTTTCATACGCCTCTACATACTACCAATTTTTTAGTTAATTAACGTAAATTCCATCCCACAAATTGCCAGCACCTGGCGCCAAAAAGTTTTACTAGTGTTGGTCTGCATGCAAAAGAACATCTGAACAAATAGAATAACATATTGAATTTAATTCAGGTAAAAGCAAATATAGTTCAATCATTAAATAAATTTAATCATAAATTTAATAGTTTTTCTAATAGAATCATCAAGTAAAGAAAATGAAAACATTTTACTTATGTCAATCAGTCTTTTTTGTCAATCTGACTCGAATTCGTGGCGAATAGTCCAATAGTGTAGACATTCTCGTCTTAAAACAAAGTTTGATATTGAATAAAATATACTTTTTTCTTTTCTTAATTTAAAGCGCTAGGTATTATAGTTTCCGGAACTATCACGATTATTATTTTGAAATGCATTTCCGGAAAAAAATTCAAACCCGTATATTAATTGATGTATAATGTAGCAATACTTTTACCGAGCTTGGAATATCGTAACAATACAAATGGTGCAATTAATAAAGCTGCTTTTGGAATTGTATTAGAGCAATTGTGTTGGTTAAGTACGGTACTCCTGGCTGTCTTATTCACTATCTTTTCAATTGAGTCAAGGTAAGTGTCAGTTAAATTAAAGTTACCATTATAACACAAAATTAATCGTTCTTCTTAATTGATCATATCCGAGTAAATTAGGGTTATTTGGTGCGCTTGCCTCATTCCACCTATTGTATTTGATTTTTCACTGGTATTTTTGGGAATTAAAGTGCTAAAATTTACGATATCATGGTGTTTTTTAAGTGATGTGATTATAAGAATTGTTCACATCATTGGGTTGCTTTCACGTGGAATATGCTTGATTATGATAATTAGCAATATGTTACTTGGAAAGCCTGAACTACAATTTCCTTTGGCTTTTATTTCTGGTGTAATTATATTTCAAGTACTATTTGCAAGTTTTTCAAGTTCATTAAGGTGCCCTTGGATTATTATGAGGTTTCTGTTTTTTGATATATGGATTGGTCTTTTATTATTTCAGATTTTTTTGAGGATAAATTCCGAATTTAGATATTACTCTGAAATATCAAAAGAAAATTACAAGTGGGAATCTTATTCACAATTTCATGAAAATATGATGAATATTTCAGAGAAACTGCAACATATACCTTCTTGGTGGGTTGTTTTTTGGCCATGTTGGTTTTGGTGTGCCATTATTTTTTCATTTTCAACACTATTTTGTGTTTTGGGATTCGCAGATAAAATTCTAGGGATCTTTGGTATGTTTTTTGGATTCCTTTCGACTTCTACTCTAATAGGTTGTTTTGATCTTGCAAATTTTCTGAACAGTTCTATATATATAAAGGACAATAAATATAACATTAGTTACAATTACAAGTTAAATGGTTCAAATGTGAGAATTTGGCATATTTGCTTTATTTGTGCACAAACGCTAATCGCCATATTATCAGTTGTAATCTCACAAAGTTTAATTGATGAAAGAGATGGAAATAGTTCAGGATTCATTACTTCCTCTAATGGAAACTTTATTGTCAATAACATTAAACAACTTAAAAAACTAATATCACCTTATAGAGTTGGATCTGAAATAACTCTTAATAAAAGAGGTACAGGAGTGTTTCACACCGTTGTAAATAGAAGCATTGACAGAGATACTAGTGATGAATTCATAAGTCCAACAACTTTGGAAAGAAATGATCTCACTACTGAATTGTCATCTTCTACTGTTTCCTCACCGTCAAGCTACAATCAACATGAAGAGGAAGTGAAATTTGTAGAAGATATTAAATCCACTGATATTCAGGATGGAAGTCAAGAAATTATCTGCATTATTTGCTGCGACAATAATTTTGAAGCAGTATTTTTACCTTGCGGGCATGGTGGTATTTGTAGTAACTGCGCTCTAAAAGAGTTTTACAGGGTAAGTTATATATCAAAAAAGGATAAATAAAATAAGAAAAGAATTTTACTTTGTTAAAACATATTTAAATAAATTCTAACCTCTTTGTTAATCCCCTCATATATTTAGATTGGACTATGTCCTACATGTAGGCAAGCTACATCTGCAATAGCTGCATACAAGAATCAAACTATCCAAACGAAACACTCTGATAAAATAAGCGCAATAATAATCGCAACACAAGATATTTGATTCTAAAATCATTGATTGTTGCTACATTATCCTTCCATTATTCTATAAATCTCACATTATTTTTCTCCACATCATGTATCATCTTATAATTGTAAATTTGACGCCTTTATGGCGCCTTTTGTTTTTTAAACTTCTAATACTGATTATTATGAGTGTACTTTTGCAAATTTTACTCAACAAGTCAATGGTTACTGTTACTTTTATGTATAATCATTCAATTTGAGATGACTTTGTTTGGTCAGGTAGTTATAGGGCCACCAGGAGCTGGAAAAACTACATTTGTATATGGAATGCATCAGATGTGTACAGCGTTGAGTCGTCAGAATATTATAGTTAATTTGGATCCGGCAAATGAAAATGTTCCTTACATTCCTGATGTTGATGTAAGAGAATTAATTAATTTTGAGAATATAATGTCTGAGCAAGAATTGGGACCAAACGGTGCTTTGATATATTCAATGGAGTACCTAAGAGAGAATGTTGATTGGTTAATAGAACAAATAAAAAAAAAAACTGAAACTGTATCTTATATACTAATAGATGTTCCTGGCCAAGTAGAGCTATATACTCACAACTATGTTCTTCGAGAAATACTTGACGTCGTATCGAAGGAATTGGACACAAGACTAACAGGTGTACATTTAATAGACAGTACAATGCTTTCTTCTCCAACAAACTACATTTCAGCTCTGCTTGTCAGTCTTTCCGCTCAGATGTCCATAGAACTTCCTTATATTAATGTATTTTCTAAAATTGATCTTTTAAAATATATAAAAGATGATCTTCCTTTTAAACTCGAATATTTTTCACAATTGGAAGATCTAAACAAATTGCTGACCTATTGGCAACATGAATCAAAAGTAGGGGATCACCCAATTTTTATCAAATACAAGGAGTTTCAAAAAGAACTTGTTGATCTAGTTGAGGATTCTTGTATAATGCAATTTGTTCCTGTAGATATTAATGATAAAGACTCTGTAATACAAGTACTACAGTTGATAGACAAATCAAATGGGTAAGTTTATTTCCCTTTTTTCTTACATTAATAATAAATAACATCATTTTAATCAATTTATAAATTAATTACTTTTAAAACAGGTTTTCAATGCTCTGTGAATACTCTGAGTATTCCGCTTTAGGACTTGAAAGTAACATCAACATGATTCCCAATGAAGAATTGTATGGTTCTGTCTGTGAGAGATACATAGAAAACGAAAATGACGAAAATGAATGATATTATTTATTAATATATACTAGAAAAGTGCAACTATAATATTTAAATAAGTGCTCAAGTAATATTATTAATTTTATACCTCTAAAAACACATTTCACTAAACCCCTACTGTCTAAAAGACGGATTTCCCAGTTTGATGATATCTTTTTCCAATGCATATTTGTGCAGCTGCCACTGCTTCGGAAAGATCAACAAAGCAATGTACAAGAGGAATGATATCATAGAATCCAGATCTCAGAAGGAACCCAGAATTTGGATGAGAAAATGAAGCAAACCAAATTTGAAAACTCAATTTTTTAGCATGGTAGTTAAATCTCTGAAGAATCTGTAGTGCAGTATAATCTATTTCATTTATCATACATGCGTCTATAATTATTATTCTTTCAACATGGTTCTCATTTAGATCTTGAATAATTGTAGGAATTCTTTCTCCAAAGTTAATAGAATTAGTTATGTTTGGAAAATATTGATTTTTTGATATACAATCATAACTGTCTTCAGACCCGAGTTTTTCACAATTACTCAGGTCTTCATCTTCAAGCCAAACTTCAATAAGTGTCTCGAGGTTTTTCACAAATCTCTCTGCATTAATGAATGTAAGAGGACCTTCGAACCTAACTATCCTGACATAAGGTAGTTGAACTGCCTGAGGGAATTTATCAACACTTTTAAATAATAAAGTGCCTGGTAGCCTTCCAAGTACTTCGAATTTTGGTCTATATAAAAATTTAATCAAGTATGTAATTGAAGAAGCAAGAGCGAAGATAATTCCATAATTGATTCCTGCTGTTGTTGTTCCAACAAAAGCAATAACCCAAAAAAAAGAATCAATACTCTTCATTCTAATAAGTTCAATAAGGTAGTTAATGTTCACCATTCTTATCATAGCCTGAGTAATTATGGCACCAAGTACAGCCTCCGGAAGAAATCGAATATATTCCAGAAGGAACATAGCAACTAATAAAACCCCCATTGAGTAGGCCACATTATGCAGAGGTGATCTCACTCCTAATGTAAAGTTTAAATTAGTTCTTGCTAAGGATGCTGCCCCTGGAAGGCAATTAAAGAAAGAACCAACTATATTCACAATTCCGAGAACTAAGATTTCCGTTCCCACAGAAAACAGGGATCTTGTTGCAAAATATTTCTTCTTTATTACATTGTTATTTTCCTTTCTATCCATGTCCTTAGTAGTTGTCTCTGCTGTTTCCAGGGATGAATTCCTCATCGCTTCCATAGAAACAGTGTTATCATTTATGTCTCCACTGTAATTCTCTATACATTCAGCATCAATGCAATTTTCACGTTCTAATACACCTATTTCCTCCTTAAGTATTTGCTCATTTTCGAAAGTTTTACTCCCATATGTTTTATTTAATTTTGTTTTAAAAGAATATGAATGGTTTTCGGTATCAAGAACAATACTCAGAGACATATTTATTTCTCTGTTTGGAGATGCATTTACCGAAATATCTGTATCTGAAAAAATTCCTAATTCATTATTTGATTCGATATCGCCTTGAGGTTGTCCTATACTTTTTTCATTCACAATATTATGAATTTTAGGTCCACTTTTTTCTTGAAATAAATAAGTATTAGTTGATCTCTCAAAATAGTTTAACTCCGAAGAATTACAACGGTGCAAATTTGGAGATGTAATATTTTTTAGTTCCAGGGCAACCTTGGAACAAACTCCACTTTTCAATTCCTCTAAGGACTCTAAATCTTCAGAATAAATCTTTTCAGAACTGTTAGTTTCTTTAAATGTTTGTTTATTCAAGTCAAGTTTTTCTTCCTTATAATTCACGGAGGCTGGGATAGTTAGTTCCTTAGATCCACTCATATATAAATTCTTTTGAGACCTAATTTCCATACTCTGAGCAGTGGAGTAATGAGCAAAAAACGAAATAAAAGTAAGAGGAAGAGCTGATATCCAGACTCTTGTAAAAAAAGGTAGAGAATCCAGAGTTGAAGGTTGAATATATTCTTCTGGAGGGTACCAAGTGAGGTTGTTCGGAACAAGCAGACTAGACCTCGGAATAAGTCCAATCATTGGAATGTCGGGTGATATAAAAGCGCTAGCGATATTTGCTATAATAATAATAATAAGTTGGGAAGGAATTGGAAAATTTGTATTCATATATACCTTAATCCAGACTATTGATTCAAGAAAAAATATTGTCGATATGGAAAACAATGTTGCTTGCCAACTAATGTTTGAAAGATTGTTTATAATAACAAAAAGAGCTCTTATTGGTACACAATTAATTTGAGGAGGTTCAATTGCAAACATAAATGGAAGCTCTTTTACTATTATTGAAAAAGCAACTCCTGATAGAAATCCCTGAAGAACCGAATCTGAAAGAAAATCAACAAAATGTGCTAATCCGAATATTCTTAAGAGGCAGCAAGAAACCCCATGAAAAAAGATAACCAGAGAACATAACTCCGACCTAACTTCTTGAGGAGCACCACTTCCTATTAAAGAGTCAACTGCTGAACCCGCTACAATAGATTCAACTGAATTAACTCCTATTGAAACATATAATGATGATCCAATGAAGAGATAAATTATCGGTTGAAGAATCCCATTGCATAGTCCCATTGAAGGGAGTACATTCGCCAACGAGGAATATGAGAGTCCCTGAGGAATTGATAGTGCTGCCTCTGCAAGACCACAAAGGAGATCACAGATAATTATTGAAAAGTCCCAGGAAACCAACTTTAGATATCTAATGCCTATAAATGATTCATTCACAAAAAATGATTCTAGAGAGCCAATAACCATTCTGACGAAACTTCTCCATCCACTTTTACTTCTTCTATGAAACCTACTGTGAAGTTTATAGTCATTATTAAATTTCTCATTTCTTTTTTGGTAAAGAGAAAGAAATTCATCCCATTCGTCTGTCACTCCCTTTTTGTTCTTAATTAAATTTCCTGTATCATTTTTATTTTTTACGACATCACCTTTCTGGATAGAATCCATTTGGCACTAATTTTTCGAGCACTTCACAGTTTATTTTCATTAAGTTATTTTTACTCAAAATATGCTTAATTTGAATATATCGGGTGTTAAAACTTCATAATAGATTGGAACTGCCTAATCTGTCCTAATTCCTAGATTAGTTCGTTTTATTAAAAAATTTGAGAGAACAATAAAGAGTATTCTTCAAGATCAAACAAAATCAAATACTTATTTAAATAATTAATTAGTCTAATTTTTATATTTATTTCTTTGTTTTCTCAATTCATTATATTAATTCTTTTGTCCTTTTGCCTTATTTCATTTATATTTATTATACTATACGCTCTGTGCGTTACCTTGCATAAAACGCACGTGTCTACTTTATTTTTTTTAATACTAAGCAGTATATAAAAATAATTGCCAAGTGTTTCCGTAATTTAATTTTTATAGATCTAATCCATATAAATATTTTTTTAAATTTTTTCCATTTTACTATTTACATATTTTCTGAATTAATTCTAAATATTAATCTATTAAATTAACTAAAAGCTAAACTTTTTTTTTTAAATAAATTTTCTTTAAATGCCTTCAAGACTCTAAATATTTTCCAAGTTTGTAATCTAATAAGAAATAAATAATTCGTTCTAAATAATTGAAAGATTCAGCAATATTGACTAATACTTGTTTAGATTGATCTCTAATCATATAAAGTTATACCGTTCACAATTTCCAGGAATATTTCGTGAGTTCTAAATAAATTATTGAATAAGTCTACCACAAATATTTGGGGATTAAAGAGAAACTAGCGAAAATATAATGAACAAATAATTATAAAAGAGTTTTTTTTTTTAGAAAAACGATAGTGTGGGAAAGCAATCATATAAATGCTACCAGGATGGAAAAAATGAGTTTACTTCAACTTTAATTGCAACTCCGACCGGAATATTCTGGAGAGTTGCTACTTAAATCCTCGTCTGTGTTTGTGCTCTCATCCTCTTCCATATCAGCATCAATAACCGTCTCATCATTCACCATAGCCGATTCAATTCCTTCTTCATCCTCACGATCATCAAATTCCACAATATTTATAGGATCAACATTAATAATCCTTTCTAATTCACTTCCAGAATTCATGCAGCTTTCATATCTAGACCTGTTAATAGCATATTGTAAAAGGATATCCTCAAGCATTTGGAACCTTGATTCGGAATCACTCATATTCAGGGAAGCTCTTGCAGCTGCTATGAATGTGGAAATCAGTAGATGTTTAGATTTCAAATGGAGAATAAAGTTCTTACATTCAACTTCGGCGTTCTCATCACCAATATGTACACATATTGGACACATTATCGTATTTGAAACATTATCTTCAAACCCTTCTTGAGAAGAAGCTCTGTCCAATTCACTCTTGTGACTGTTCTCACAGTGATTTACTAACGACTCGACTGTGTATTTCGTACATGAACCGTTCACAACCTTTGAATTCATCAAACATATTGGGCAAACAAATCTCGGTCCCGTCGAATTAGAAGTATTACGAGAGTTTTGAAATCCTGTTGAAGTTGAACTTTGATTATTACTATGAAAACTACTCACGTGGTCAACACTGCTTCCAGATATATTCCCCGAATTTTTGTCATTTAATGATGATATAAGTTTTTCTTTTGAATCACGGATTCCATTTTCCTTGCAATATACACAATTAATGGCGTGACTGTCAGCACTATACAATGAAATTTCCTCTCCACAATGGCATTTTATATTCGTTTTTCTCATTAATGCAACCAATTTCTGATTAATAAGCTGGTCATCCTTTGACAACCATAAGCTTTCAGATAGAGTATAACGACATATAGGACATTCTCTGGAGCCTTTTACACAAGAAACGCAAAAGGAATGTGAACAGAGAAGTGTGCAAGGATCATTGAAGGCTCCCAAACAAATAGGGCACATAAATTGTTCAGGTATATTCATGAAATCCTTGCACACCTCATTTTCTGTCCTATTCGCTGAGTCTGGGGATTTAGACAAATTTGAAAAAATATTATTCCATCCAAACATTAAACTACCAAAATCCTATCACATCAAAATCCAGACGCAAAATTTTTATTTTGTAGTATTTTCTTGAAAATTTTTGGGGATTTTAAATATTGTAAACAATATACCTGGATTTTGAACCCGCCCGCGCCTAACTCGTAATTTAAACTCACGTTTTTCCACTCTGGACATTTAAATAAAGCCTTAAAAACAGTAAGGGAAGAAGTACACATAAAATAAAAAGGCAACTCCATTTGTGTGTATTGATTGATTCTCATGATTTTTATATTTAAAGTTGTTCACATGACACTAACTCTAGAGGTGTTAATTTATAGTTGTAGAAATACATATTTTATTTTTAAGGGATGATTCTTTTTTCAATTTAAGTTTGTACTGCAATTAAAAAGTCGCTTTTTATTTATACATTGTTCTTTTCCCTCCCTCCCCCCCTGACTTATAATAGCTGTATTATTCGGTGTTTATGAGAGGTCCCATGTTATCAATATATAATTTCTGGATTTTATTTAAAATCACAATTTTTATGTGTATATCTAAACTTTTCAATTCACACTTGTAACCTTATTTTTGAATTGAACTGAAGATAGAGTTGGTAGTTTTATAGAAAAAATAAGCATATATATTGCTTTATTACACAATTGTATATTTAAATAAATGATCTGCCTAAAAAGACAAAATAATATTTCAAGGATTAAAGGTAATTTGTTAAAACAAACAAATACATAGAACAAATTGACTAAATAATCAATAATCTCATTTTTTAAATATATAGTTAGAAGCAATTTTAAGTGAAGGATTTACATTAATCACTGATTATATTATTATTTCACAGAGATAACAAGTGCTCGGCGCCACTACTCAAGTCCCTTCATATTAAAAGGGAGAAGATAAATGTGAGAAAAAGGAATAGAAATAACAAACTACCAGAGAAATATATATTTTTATATTATCAACACTTAACTTTGAGGTTTTACAGAAAATATAAGAGACAATATTTTTTATATTTAAGGTGGTTGACTTACTATGACAAGGCTTAAAAAAAGGGGAGAGTTCTCCTCGATCATCATTTTCGTGGTACTTGTAGTATTTATTGTGTTGTTTTTGGTTAAAGGTGAGAAAAAAGTGAGTGTTAGTGAGGTTATATTTGATAGCCCAATAGAATTTCTAGAATGGGCTGGAACAGATAATAATGTTGTTTTTGCAAGAACACAGAAAGGTCATGTTTATCGTTCAACTAACAGAGGAAAAAATTGGAGAGATATAACGGAAGTTTTTGCAAGACTTTCTTCAATTAGTTCCTCTGGAGTAGCCTCTAGTTATTCTAAATTAAATAGTTTTTTGATAAGAACAATAACAGTAAATCCGGTAGATAGAAATATTGTATTAATGGTTGGTTCAAAACATCTGCACTTTATATCAACAAATGCAGGTGAGACATTTAGAAGAATCTCGCATTCTGGAACTATACACACCTGGATTTTTCATCCAACAAAAGCGAAATACGCACTTTTTTCTTCTTGGACAGAAGGTTGTAATAAATCTTTCATCTCAAGCTTGAAAAAGAACTCAAATTCAGGTAAATGTGTTCACCAGTTATTTGTTACAAAAGACCTGGGAGCAACTTATTTGAGAATTGCTGATTATGTTGTACAGTTTCATTGGGATGGCAGTAAAAATGTTAATGTAAATAGGGTTTTCTTTACTCATCACAGAAAGAAACAAGGTGACCAACCTAGACATGGTGGATGGATGAAGTCAATAGATTTTTCTTATACAGATGATTATGGAAGTCATGTTCAAACTCCAGTTGAAGGTGGTAACAAATTTTTAGCCTCTAACGGCTATATTTTCGTAGCTAAGATTCAGGATTTTGAATCTCAAACGGTTTCTTTGATGGTTTCTACTAACGATGCTTATACTTTTAATCAAGTAAAACTACCACATCCTTTAACAGAGAAAAGCTACACAATTTTGGATACTTCAGAGAAGACTGTTATGCTGCACGTAAATCATGGGGATGATTCTGTAAAAGGAACAGGGCATATTTATATAAGTAATATTCAAGGAACTAGATTTGCTCTTTCATTGATGAACAATGTGAGGACCCCAAATGGTGAATGTGAATTTGATAGAATAATGTCTTTGGAGGGTGTTTACATTGCAAATGTAAAAGATGATGAGGTTGATCCTTTTACTGGTGTTTTCGATGATTTTAACTCACTTGGGGATTTCTCTGAGTTAGACACTGATGAAGAGGACGCTGATATTTCTGAAGTTGATCACAAGCAAAAATCCTCTAAACCTGGAAAAGTTGATATTCCGATTAGAACTGTAATAACATATAACAAGGGTGGAGAGTGGTCTTATTTAAGGGCTCCATCTCACGATAGTAGAGGAAACATAATTGACTGTAACTTTGACAGTGGTTGTTATTTACATCTTCATGGAGTAAGCAATTATCAAAGTCTTGCTCCATTTTACTCTGTTGAAAATGCTATTGGAATTATTTTAGGGACAGGTAATGTTGGAAGTCACCTTTCCTTTGAGCACGATGAAATAAATACCTATATGTCCAGAGATGGTGGCCATACGTGGATGGAAGTGCATAAAGGAGCTTTTATATATGAATTGGGAGATTTCGGTGGCTTAATTGTAATGGCTAATGATTTAAAGCAAACGAACCAAGTAATTTTTAGTTGGAATGAGGGTCTTTCTTGGTACGATTTCGAGTTGGGAAATAAGCCCTTGCAAGTTGACAATATACTTATAGAACCTAATAGTTCATCAATGGAATTCCTTTTATATGGTTCTAGGGGAAAATCCGGTGTCCTTTACCATCTAGACTTCAACACTCTCGGACAAGTTCAATGTGTTGGTGCTTCTACTCCAGACAGACCTGAATCAGACTACGAAACTTGGAGCCCATTTGATGGGAAAAATTCTGAGAATTGTATTCTCGGAAAACAGTTAATATACACAAGGAAGAAACAAATAGCAGAATGCTACAACGGACAGGACTTTAGAAGGCCAATAGAAAAGAAGACGTGTGCCTGTACAGAAGAAGACTTTACTTGTGAATTTGGATTCTCTAGGCAAATTGGAAGTTTCCAATGCAGACCTGAAAACGTAGATATTGTACTGAGCGATGCCCTACTTGGAAAGTGCACTTCTTCTGGAGTATTTTACGTAACAGCCTATAGAAAACTTCCAGGTGATTCATGTATTGGAGGTTGGGTGCCCCCTCCAGTGGCGATTCCATGTCCAAGTCATGCTCCTTCAAGTTCTCATGCAAAGATTGTATTAATAGTTGCTATACTCGTAATATTATTTATGCTCAAACAAGGAATATTTGGTGACTGGAAAAAATTAGAAGAAGCAGGTTTTGACGCTTATAAAAATGTTCAATATCGTGTATTAGGTGCTGCAAAAAGAAGAAGTTCCTCTTTACAAGGTATTATTAGTACCGTAACTGCTTATTTGAATGGTGATAATTCTAAGATAATATTTAATTCAAAACCTAATTTTCACTCTAAAAAGGATGATTATTCTACACTAAATAACTTTAACAACAACATATTTATGGACGAAGAAGATGAAGACGAAAGCAATAACATAGTAGTTGAAAATTCCAGAAATAATCCTATTTCTAATTACTATAATATGTCTTCAACTTCTGCTATTTCAGGTAATCCTTATTCTGGAAATCTCAAAAATGATATAGATAACAAAGCAAATATGGTGGGTTCCGGCTCAAACTTGAACCAAAGACAAAGATCTTTAAATAGTAACGAAGATAGAGCATTTGTTGATCCTGTTTTTGACGAAGTAGATATATTCGAGGAAGACATGGATTCCTATTCATTATTTAATGTAAACAATCCTACGATGCCAAAGAATGATGCTTTTCCAGAAACCTCTATTACCTTTGATCCTTTTGAAACTAGCAACAAATTTTCAGAAGCCGTAACTAATGATTTTTTCCCTGTTAAAACTGGAAATAATTCAAATATTCAATTCCCCAAAATACAACCACCACCCTCAAACAATAACTTTAATGCTTCTTCCTTAAACAATAATGATTCAAATGGGATTGAACTACTATAAATAATAACATATTTACATGTCTTAACAAATCTATATAATATAGATTGTCTTGTTTGGTATATTTAATATAAAATATTGCTTTTTTTTTAAACCGACAATAAGAAATTAAATTTAAAACTAAATAGTATGAATGTTATTTTCTCCTATCTACATTATACATTACTGTGTTTATACTTTGAGGTTAATGGATATAGTATTTCAATTGAGAGAACATTACGATATTAAATCCTGTGTTTCCACAAATTTTCTCGCTTTACAGGTTTACTTTTGACTACACCTTGCTGTTTATCTTTTTCATAACTTTATTATACTTTTCTGTATTACGCTTCAAAATATCTTCTATTGGGCCCAAAAGTCTTTTAAAGGCTTTTCTATCCAAATAGGCAACTTTACACTTTCCTACTGCCTTAACGGTAGCTGCTCTCGGGGCATTTCTTAGTAAAGCGAGCTCTCCAAAGTAATCTCCTCTTTTATATTTCATTACTTCCACATTGTCTTTTAAAGCCACAGCATTTCCAGAAATTATCAAATAAAATGTATTCCCCTTTTCACCTTGTTTAATAATTTCATTGCCATCTTCAAAAGTTGAACTCTTTAAAACCATAGTTAATTTATTTAACTCGTAAACATCCATTGATTTAAGGATCTCCACTTCCTTTAAGAATGTCTCATATGTATTTATTCTTTTGCAAGCTGACCCCTTTACGATATGATTAAACGTTTCTCTATCCAGAGCCCAAATTAAACAATCGCTCTTTGCAATAACAGTTGCTGCTCTTGGACAATTATAAAGTAGAGAGAGCTCACCAAAAGCATCTCCTGAATGCAAGTCACATAGATGCTTATTAGTCTCAGTACTGGTATTCTTTAGACATTCTACCGTACCATTCTCTATAATATACAATTTGTCTCCACTATCACCCTGTTTAATTATTTCAGTTCCTTCCTTGATTCTTGTTTCCACACAGGCTAATATTACAGTATCTAATTCATCTTCATCTAAGCTTGTGAACATGAAACTTTCCAGTAACTTGTCACGAATTCTCTTTTCTTGTTCAGCAGACTTCGGATATTTCGGAGGCTTAAATTCCTTCATCTTATTCCAAGCACCATAGGCCTCCGCACTAACACTTGTTCTAGGACCCCTGTTTAAAAAATTCTTGGGAACCTCCAAATGGTCTCTTACATCATCGCATTCAGATTCACTTTCAGATCCAGAAGAAACAACCTCAGTTACGCTCTTATTTTTAGTAGCATCTTTACTAACTATTTCTGTATCTACCGCATTAAAAAACTTTGCACTGATTTTTTATGTTTATTTGTTCAGTTTTTTAAACAAAAAAGAAAAATTTAGTCAATATATTATCTCAAAATAGCTAAATGAGAAGATCCCCCTCAAATCGTTCTCAATTTACTAACAAAGCTTTAACTTACCATGGACAAATGAAACCCATATCTGTTTTTTTCACTTCTCGACAGCAATCATGCAACTTATTTATTTTTATATTGTTCTTCAAGCCTAAATTCTATTTATTATCTTTTTTTGTGTTTACCTCTTATCTAAATTTTACGTTATGGCTATTCCTTATCCGTATTTTCCCCTTTTTTATTGCTATTATTTTCTTGTGTACAATTATAATATATTATGTACGTATGGCTATGTCTACAATTGAATCTGTATATTTTATGAAATAATTCAAATTAAATAGAAAATGTATTTGAGGTTTGTTTATATTATAAATATAATGTTTAATATTGTTTTTAATTATTTTTATCCATTAAATTAAACCTACGAACTTATCTTTTTTTACTGCCACGTAAGGCTTTATTATTTGATTCACACAACTTGTATACCGGTTGCATCTAAAAATTGTCTCTGAAATTAAAATGTGAAATCAAAGAAATTGTTTTTGAATAGATTGAGTTATAAACCAATAGTTACTTTTAACAGTAATGCTTCTATTAGAACTCTTAGGTTAGGCAACAAATCTTCAGTTAACACGTATACATCCTTGACTAAATATATGTTGTTAATAGGTTGGGACGTATAGTTAGACGGCATGGGTGAGGTTTAGAGCAAGTTTCAGATAGGAAGAGTGGGAAAACGCAAACTCAACTAACAAATACGTATCTTCGATAACCAAGTGACAACCTGCAAACCATGTGCACCCTACGCAAACAAGGCAATTACTAATCAAAATTCGTGCAATTTCCAAGTTGAAACACGACGTAAGTAACCAAAGGGACAATAACAGACAGTCTATATTTAATAACAAATAGAAAACAACTAAAAAAATAAGGTAATTATTATCAACATTATAGTAGTCCACCAATACTATCTTCTATTGTTGGCATCGACCAACAAGTCCAAATAATTCCGTTCTGCAGAATCCAGGAATTAAACTAGGGAAATAGGTTTGAGTAAAACTCAGTGAGATAAATATACACATATTTTAGCCACTATTTCCAAATTGTCATTATACCTACTCCAGACTCTTAGATATTTATATCAGGAATATAGGAAAGTTACGAATAAAGATAGTAAAAGTAATGAATTACAAACGACGACCACGACGACCACCTTTCCTTCTTGTGCTGTCAGTTGGAATTGGAGTAACATCTTCGATACGACCAATTTTCATACCTGCACGAGCCAAAGCCCTGAGAGCAGACTGAGCTCCTGGGCCCATTGTCTTTGACTTAACGCCTCCTACTGCTCTAAGTTTAATATGTAAGGCATGAATACCAAATTCCTTACATTTCTGTGCAACGTCTACAGCTGCCATCATAGCTGCATATGGCGAGTTCTCGTCACGATCTGCCTTAACCTTCATTCCACCAGTTACTCTCACAATAGTTTCTCTTCCTGACAGATCGGTAACATGTATGAACGTATCATTGAATGATGCGAATATATGTGCAACAGCAAAGTTTGTTTGTCCTTCACGAACCTACGAAAGAAAAAAAATTACGCCAGATTCACAATATAATAACATAAATACAGAAATGTGAAGTTAGGTAGCAACTACATCGGAAGTCCTATTACGTTGTAGAGGTAATCGCTAACTCTAACATCATCTCGGTCTGTAAACGCTTGTTTCAAACATACCTGTTGGAAAGGAACATCAGCCACTTGAACCTCCTTCTTTTTTGGTGCCATGTTTTCCTATCTGTCTAAATTTATACTTGAAGTTCAAAAAAAGAAAACAGTTTATTTTCACGTTTTTATACCTGGTAGTGAACAATAACAAATTGTCCCTAAGTTATTTATGGAGACGGACATTTAATGTGGGCGCCTTAATTATTTATTTATTTCATTATTTATCTTTTCTTTGTTTATTCTTTTTTTTACCAGAGACGTTTAACTTGCTACTATAAAAATTAGTATATGACTATTACTATTATGTTGTTCTGCCGCTCTTATTTATCTTTAATTAAGACTAGAACAATATTAACTAAACAAACCAACATTTAAAAAGCATGACCGCCTAAACAATTGCGTCATATCTACTGTTCGAGACAGAATAAAATAAAAGGTCTACAAGCGCCCACTTGTGCGAAGAGCCTTAAAATCTGTGCATCTAATACAATAAGATATTGTTTGTTCATATTTGTAGATGCACATTGGTTTTAGATATTCATATCATATACTAGAAATCTCCCTCTTTAAGTTACTTAATCCGTCTTTTCTTTACTTTTATCTGAAAATATAAAATTAGAGCCCTTTTCCACTAGACCATATCTTACTGATAAGCTAAAGACCAAAAGTGTTAGCACTAAAGTTAGTACTAAAGACCCTGCAACCTGATAAAAAGACTTGGGTAACCCGTATTTCAGATGTTCTAGTTCTAAATACAAATTTTATAATATAAAACTAAAGGTATGTAATTCCAAGTACTTACCAAGGCTTACTAAAATAGGTTTCAATTCGATTATTTCACTATATGTAACTCCTTTCACTTTTAAGCTCATTTCGAATATAATGTAAGTTTCATTTTTATTATCTACATAATTAAGTTTTTCCTTAATTTTGCTTGATATTTTACACTTAAACTAAAATGAGATAATTATAACTTACAAGTTTGCTAGTATAGAATCCATCTTTGAAATAGAATATTGAATTAGGAAGAATTTTGTTTAAAATAAGTTTTTGTTTTCCCAACTTTATATTTGATTCTACATATTCAAGTTAATTTTTGATTTCAAATAAAGAACAAAATTTTGCTTTATTTTCAGTTCGCTTACCTCCATCTTGAGTGAATGGTTTTATAATGAATTCTCCTTGAGGGTCCTTTGAATATTTTATTATTGATGTTAATATATAGTTGCAAATTTAACTTAATTACGAGTATGCCAACTTACAGGTCCAGAGGAATAGCATTCAAGCTGGTACCTCGAATTGGTCAAGTATTTCGTGTTAATCTTAATAATATATGACTTGTCTGTATTTAAATTTAATAAATAAATAAAATAATGTAATAAAAAACAATATATCGAAAGACATACCAACATTTACTTCAACTCCATAATAAGACCTATCTGGAATTATTTCGATTATACTATTTTGTTCTAACTATTAAAAATAAAGTAAACTGATTTTTTTGAACTTAAAGCACATACCTTAATTGTTTTACAAAAACAAACATTCAATAATGAATGGAACACTAATGATATTAGAAACACTATTCTTATCATTTTAAATAGTTGTTAAAAAGCTTTTATAGCAACAGTGATTTTTTTATTATAATATTTTTGTTTATATAATATTATTATGAAAGTATCTGTGTGCTGATTGTGTGTTAAATAATTGTTCTATACCCGATACCGGTGTATAATTTTTAATAATGCCGGCATTAATAAATAGGGTATAAATTAATGAAAAAACAACTATTAAATAAATCTGTGTGAAAAATACTGAGAATTTTTTTGACAAATAAAATATGAGATGTACTCGTCGTTAATATTGAATAGTTCAGTTAAGAGAAAAACAGGCAATAATAACTACTTAATATCTTCAGAAAGCAGTGAATTTGAAGTAGAAGTAAACGAGAACGAAGATTTAATAAATACACCACAGAGAAAAGGGAAATTACTCAGTGACGATGAGAAATGTTACCATAATAAAACCGAATTTAACTTATACTTTCCAAAACCTTCAGTATCTCTTGCAACCTCTGTGAGAAGGAAGGATTACTATATAGGAAGCAGTGATGAGAGAGAGATTGAATACAATAGCGATGTTGAAATAGAAAATGATTACAACAGCACACTTAAAATTCAACAAGAAATAGATAATTTCTTTGTTCAACCATGTGTACATTCAAGAAGTGAATTTGAGCCATGTGTTAGTGATTTATACACAAATTACGGTGGCACTATGGGAACTAGAAGAAGGAACCACAATTTCAACAGTGACGAGGAATATAATGAACATTTAAATCAAAGATTATCAATTAAGTACCAATCTTCAGTTAAAAGAAAAAATAACTCGAGAAGACTCTTGAATATAATAGATTCAGATACAGACGAGGATTTAAAACAGGAATTTAAAAACAGAAGATCATCTTTTTGTTTAGGTCCTGAACTTATTGATGAGAAGAGTAAGAGATCAAGCAGTTTAGAGAGTGAAACAGCTTGGATTTCATTCGAATCTGATTTTAATTCTGATTTGAAAAATTCTTCTGTTGATTCTTTCAATGATTACGAATGGAAAACAGCAATAGATTCACTTAGCGATATGGAGTGTGAAACAAAAAATAGGGATTCAAGTGATATCTTAGATAAACACAATTTATTTTCTGAAGATGAGACAATAGTTCCAAAGGTCATAGAACCCGCAAAGGATAAGAAATTAAACAAAAAAAAAGGCGATGAACAGGTTTCATTCGTTAAGAAAAGAAATTCTCTCGTAAATTTCTGGTACCAGATATTTAATAGTAAAGTTTTTAATAACAAACTTCCATCTCATATTCCAATAAAGTGGACTGGAAGATTACAAAGGACTGCTGCCCAAACATTATTTATTACAGGTAACGACGGTTCGAAAAGTGTGATTATTAAATTATCAAAATATGTTTTAGACTGCGAATATAGGCTAAAAAAAACATTACTACATGAATGTTGTCATGTAGCCCAGTTTCTATTAGACTCGTGTATAAAACCTCCTCATGGCCAAGTGTTTCTAAAATGGGGAAAAATAGCAACAAGAATATATCCAGAATTAAAAGTTGAGATTTACCATAACTATGAAATAATATACAAGTATAGATATCAATGTCTTAGATGCCACCAAATATTTGGAAGGCAAAAAAAGATAAATAATACCTATGAAGCTGCTTGCTCTAAGTGCAACGGAAACATTGCTTTTATTGGGAAGGGGACATTAAGTGGATTTAGTAATTACAATAATAACGAAAGTTGCGAGGCTTCTGAAAAAAGTAAAAATAAAGTGAATAAAAATAAACAAAATGCATATTCTGATTTTGTCAAGGAAAAATTCGCTGAATATAAAAGGGATATTTTTCAAGGAAAAACTCCGTCGAGAAGAGCACCAAGTATATTAAAGGAGATAGCTAAATTGTGGAATAAAACAAAAACAGAAAGTTTATCAGATAAACTCGAAAAACTTTCTATTAATAGTTAGAATATAGAGTTAAGATTTCACAATTGAGTTACTCTTTTTACTATATAGCTGTCAGTTACATCTATTTTTCCTTTATTTTCTTTATTTTGTGCAACCTATATTTGTATAGTAATGTATTCAACAATAGCAGCAAAAATAGTAGCAAGTCAATTATTATCGAATATTTAATGTATGACCTTGTATATTCTCTATATCTGAGCAAATTATTTAAACTATTCACATTAAATGCTCCGATGTATGTTATTTCCTCTTTATTGTAATTATCTAGATGCAATATTTTTATCGTGTTTTTATTAAAAAGCCCATATTTACTTAATTTAGTATTCATCACTGCTTTTTTTTGAATAATATCAAATATACTTTGAAATTCTAATGAGCAGATATCAGTATCTACCCATAATCCAAATATCTCAAATTTATCGAACACATCCATTTTACCTTTGTTATCCATCTCACAATTTATTCCTATTGATCTGGGAATCTCTATAACTGAATTTCCTGACAAATAATTTGGTCCATATCTTAACTCGCCAAAAATAGTACATCCATCCATACATTCAGTATTATAACTTGTCCAATAGCTCATTTTGCACCTTTCCAATTCAAGAGGAAAAAAATTAGACTCAGAATTTGGGATTAAGTCAAAATTTAGAATCCATGTGAATACCTTTTTAAAAATCAAAAATATGGTCAATAACCTCAAATTTAATTTAGAAAACATTATATAGTTTTCTTGTTGACAGACTTATATCCCACTTAGTTCCTCTACTAAATATCAAATTAATTATTATTTGAATGCATGCAAACATGTAGTTTAAAATATTCTTACATGCATGTATAATATTTATAATAGACAAAATTATTACTATTACTACTATTTTTATTATAATATGTTATAAATAAAATTTTTTTTAATATTTTATTTAATATGACTCACAAATTAATGTATAAACTCCAACCTTTTACTTCTATATACACTGGTATATGAGGGGGAGTTTGACCTTTCAACTTTTTTTGCTTCCTCTGTACTTGAGCTTATTGCAGTTACACAAGGATCTGATGAAGCACATTCATCGGAAACAATCTCAAACAATGTCTCAAATGACTCCATCACCTTTCTCGTCCATTCATAATATTCATATACATCAGTGACAATATAAATTAATCCTCCTTCTTGCAATAGATACCAATACAAAGGAATGGTTGAATAACTAAATATATTTACATTTTTCAGTATTAAGTTTAACTTATTAAATTCTTGATTTTAACATACCTGACTATTCTTCGTCTCCAATTTCTTTTTTTAAAATGTGGGTCTGGGAAACATATAAATATTTTTTCCAACTGGTGTTTAGACACATAGTTTGCTAAATACTTCATTGCATTTGTCTTAACTACACTAATGTTTCTTCCTTCTCCTCTTTGCTGCATCGAAATAATCCTTTCACCAACGTAATTAGTTACTTTTTCCCTTATTTCCATTCCGAGTGAAAGCTTTTTTTCATATTGTCCACTTAGCCAAACTAGTAATCCACCATAACCACATCCAACATCTAAAAATTTAATATTATTCGCAATTTCTCTACTTCTTTCACTATTTACCTTTAATTTGTCATATTCTATCGGGTACTTTTTTGTATTTAGGTGAATTACCTTTTTAAACTCATTTCCATTTGAGAAGTAATTCGGGTAGTGTAATTCCCAATTTATATGTTCTGGACTTATTGGATGTATCATATAGTTGTCAGCTAATGGATTGCAATGCTTTAGTTACGTGCATTTAATATTAGTTCGAAATAAATTAATGTGTTAATAAGGTTACGGTCCCGTATAAATTTTAAACTTACAGCTCTTTGTCTATAAAATTTTTTTTGCGGTGGTTTACAAAATTCATTTTCATTTTTTTGAGCTACTTCTTTCATGATTTACAATATTTATATGGGATAAACTTTTGAACAAATATATTTTAAATTTAATTAAAGCTTTTTAATACTTACATATCAATAATATTTTTTTCTTTTTTAGCGATTATTAAATTATAGGTACTGTCTATACCGGTCCAATAAAAACACTTTATTGTTTTTGATCTAAAAAAATTTATGACAGTAATGTCATAAATTAGTACATAAATTAACTTATATGATGATCAATATAATAAACTGTATAGGTCTATACTATTTGTTAAATGTATCTGTGTATTCTACTTATTTTTATTATTGTTTTTATCATATTTAGATTTAAAACAGTATGGCGCCAATGCCTTTATATTTAAGGTCTGATTTGTATGTAAAAATTATTAAAAAATATATACACTAATATATGCTCACTCTCAAAGATGACATCATTCACTACTTTTCTTCATACTCATAGTGAAGAAGAATCAACATTTTTAAAAGATAAAATTGAGCTCATTATGGATTGCAAATATAATGATTCTCTCAACTCTTTATTTACCTGCCATGTAGATGGAAAAATATACAAGTGAGTTAATACGCATTAAGTTCAAATGTTTTATGTTTAGTTAACTTAAATTTAACTTTAGAGTTGACATTGATTTCGCAAATAATAATATTAAAACAGTGACAAATGTTTTTAGTAAAAGAGGTTCTTGTAGAAATATTGAATTTATTAATGGTATGTTTAGTTTTCACAAATATATGTGCAATAACTATATTTTGAATTAATAGACAACATAATTGCGATATACAACACTGGTGAACTTCTTAAACTTGATTTTACAGGAAAGATTTTATGGAAAACACAAAAAAGGTACGTTTTCTTTTACATTATTTTTACTATTTTTACTTTGACTATTCTTGAAATTTAGTGGAGTTGGTCTAAATTCAGTGTGTATTATTGATAACAATATCATTATTTCTGGAAATGATTGTGGCTATGTTGAGGTAAGATTTCATTCAATTTTATATTCAAACTGTACTTTCTTTATTCATTTGACTTGATTTTAGATTTGGGATTTACGTGATAAAGGAATCAAACCGTTTTCAAAATTCAGAGATTATGAAGATTGTATTAATGGTACGTTTTCTGTATATAAATTTACCCTTTTTAACTAATTATCATTTATTCTAGATCTCTACTACTGTGAAAGTAAAAATTCTTTAGTAGTAATTTCTGGTGATACTCTTGGAATATATAATACTAAAAGTATTGTGTCTAAAAAGAATAAAGATCACTTGATTTCGCTTTCAGACCCTCAAGAAGAAAATATTACTTGTACAAAACCCATTCGTGTAAGTTCATTAATATCTTATTTGCATTTGCATTTATTTATGTATTATTATTATTATTATACCAAACATAGAATAATACCAAACTTGTTTGTGGAACTGATGAAGGAAATCTTTTGTTCTTTTCTTGGGATAACTTTGGAGACTGTAGTGATCGCATGGTAATACCCGCTGTTGATGGATTTGAAAATGATAATAGTGTTGAACACTTTCAAATTTATCAGGATCAGTTTGCTATTTTATCTACGAGTGACGGCATCTTAAAGATAGCAGAGTTCTTCCCAAATGAAATAATTGGTATGTTAACTACATTGATATTTGTCTATTATTCAAATAACATCATTTTCTACCAGGAACACTTGCATTAAATTCAAAAGCAAATTCAAACAATTTGAACGTCGAATGCTCTAAAATTGACATTTCTTATGAGAACAATTTTTTGAGTAAGTATATAACTAAATATGTACACATTGTAAACCCTCATTAATTATAAATGATTATTTGTTACTCATCTATTGAAAAAATATATTTAACTAGTTCATACACATGGAACACAAATTGATTTTTATAATTTAAGTATGGTCAATGAAATAATTACCAAAAGTTCATCTTCAAACCCTTGTGCAAAAAGGAAAAAGAAATCAACAATACACAATGATTTCTTCCAAGATCTTTAGCTTTTTTGTTATTTTTTTAATTAATTCTTTATACTTAACTGTGAACAACAGGTTCGTGTTCAACTGTTTCTTCCAAATACCTAACTCCTCCTTTACTGTATGTAACTGGAACGTAAACATTAGGTTCTTCTTTTGAAACTGGAACATACATTTGAGGACTTGGAACTCCTTTAGCGTATCCAGCAGGTACATATCTCACTTGTTGTTTAGAAGGTATAGTATATGTACTTTTTTCTGGAGTTGTATACATTACCTTCTTATATGTTTTAACAGGCACGTATTGCATTTTTTGTACATATACCGGCTCGTAAGCAGTGCTATAATGTCCTTTTCCATACAATTTTCTCAAATTTTCTTCAGGTAATTTACTATTTTCATTATTTAACTCATTTTCACCGGTATCCTTGACACTTTCATCACACTTTGAAAATCCAATAAAAAACAAACTAAATATAAAAAATAACAACTTTATTTGAAACTTCATTTTAACAAAAATAATTATTATTTTTAATTAAATTAAGAATCTAACAAAATATATTGTAGCAAGTAGCCAAAGATTTTGCTACTAAAAGTGGTTACTTGCAGTTACGTAATTCAAACAGTACGTGTCATCCACATGTAACTTGTATTTTGCATGTAGAAACAAACACGAATATAATATATAAATTATAATTTCTTCTTTATTTGTCTTTAAGTTTCTCATATATTTGTTCAATAGAATTATTCAGGTTTTCAAAAGACAATTTACAAGTTTCTAAAACTTTCTCCGCTTCGGCCTGCTGAGATTCCATTACTAATGCAATATACACAATTATTTTATTGCAAAAAAATATTTTCATTTAATTATTTAAAATAAATCAAAAATAATATTTCTTAGTGGTAAAAACATACCTGTAATTCTGGAATTAATTGTAGAAATATCCTGATGAAATAATTTTAGAAGTCTTAACCTCTCTAGAATAAACGGAAGTGTGGCTCCAGTGCTTTTCCACTTTTGTATAATATCATATAGTTTTGTGATATTTACAGAGTCTGTTTCGTCAAATAAAGAGTCATTTATTTCCTTCCTCTTCTTATTTAGTTGTTCAATAGATGTTGATAGTGCCTGAAAATAAAATGAAGGATAAGTTGTTCATTATGTCTTTCATAGAAATAAATAAATCATACATACCTGTACACGCCTAAAAATTCCCTCTAGTCTGTTTGTATCAAGTAAAGATAATCTTTTGGAAATGTTGTGAATCGCCGATTGAATATCATTATACGGCATATTTGAAAGTTTATCTATCCCAATTTTCGATTCTAACTCATAAACTCTCCTCTCCAAATCTAGTAATTGCCTGATATCGATATTCCTATCATCACCCGAATTAAAGTATTCAAGCGAAATCTCAAATTCTTTTTCCGAGTTTTGAACTGTTTCTATAGGCTCTGAAGTATTGCTATTTATACACTAATGTTTGAAGTTTAAATAACATTAAATATTAATAATCTAACTATTTCATTTTTTTTTTAACTCACCTTTGAAAGCTCTTCCAAAACGTCCTTTGCAGAAAACTTTTGGTCTTTCAATGATTCAATTGATGATCCGGAGTCTTCCAACAACTTTTGCTTCTCTATTAAACTATTTAAATTCACTTTAATCTCCTCCATATCAGCCAATAGAGAATTTGAGTCATTTAAAAACGCAATATTAACATCTGGTGCATTTTCTGCATTTTTTTTAATGCTTTCATACGTTTTTATTACTCCTTCAATTTCTGAAATATCTGATTTAATTCGAATTAACGAACCAGCTAAATTTTCAGATGTTATTGAAGAACTTTTTAATCTAGTCATCTTAACATGCTCATCTTCAGCAAGTGCTTGGATAATCTTGAGATAGTCTGTTTTCACGAGATTCCCATTAATCATTTGCTCATTACTTTGTACACACTTTATAAACGATTTCTTCAAAGACTTTTCTTCATTGTCCTGAATATTTTGATAATTATTTTCATCTTCTATGTTGCTTTTATCCGGATCATATTCATAAACAGTGTCTTCTGAACCCCTGATCATCTTCGTGCGCCGCTGATTCACACAATGCTATTTATGTAGATTATATAAAAATACTGATTGTATTCTCTAATAATATCAACAAACTCTATATCGATCTTATCGTTTGAAAGATACTAAACACACTTTTTTCCATGACAACCTTAGAGCCAATAAAACATAACAAACAATTCCCGCCTAAACTGCAATTGAGTTTTCTATGTAATACTTAAGGGAAACACATCACTGCACTGAAGGTATTAATATATAAAAATGACTAAAAATAGGTATAAAAAGATTAATACGTGGATATTATGACTAAGAATATTGAAGTAACTTATTTGTTTTTGATATTATTCATATTCATATTTTTTTTACCTTTTTCAGAGGTAAAATTCAATTCAACAAAGTTGCATGAAGTAATAGAAACTGGTGATGGACTTGAAATTCATAAGGAGATCGATTTAGAAATTCGATCAACTCATGTAAAGGAATCACTTCTTTATTTAACAGTACCATATAATTACTGTAACGTCTTGTCAAAGTCGATGAAATCTAGATACCAATGGAGAGATGTATCCAGAACTTGGCAAAAAAGAATGAGAGCATATGGTTTCTGGATATGTCACAGAGATTGCGGAGGTGGTGGTGATTGTCTCTATAAATCAATAATATCATCAATGGAGTTAAATAATATGACTGTTTCTATGCTAAGGTCACAGATAGCAGATGAGTTTATTGGGACTAACTCCGAAACCTTAAGGAAAATCGATCAGAAACAGGAAATGTTTCAAGTAACAATTGACTTGAAGGGAGATACAATAAGTAACTCCTCTGATTATATTCCATCTAACAAAATATTTCAAAGATGTAATGTTACAATTCAACCAGAAAAAGAAGACATTTCACTCGCTAAAACCTGGAACGATACTTTCTTTTTGGAACAAATGAATATACTTGTTTCTTTAGAATTGGCAGGAGAATGGAAGGATTCATGGTCTCCGGTAGAGATAATGTTCAATAATTTTACAAAAGGAGTAGATATTTCCACAAATACAAAAAAGGCTTTGATGGTTCATTATTACTTATCGAAAGAGGGAAACACTCACTGGGGGAGTCAATGGGATGTAAATTTAATTGAAAAAATATTTAATGTAAAAGTATTGATATTCTGGAAAAACAGAGGCATTATTTACCCTACACTTGGATTTCAAGAAACTTATAAAAATGTTGTCTTGATATATTATGATGATTTGGTCGGTCATTTCCAAGTAGTCGGGATTAAGAAATTTAACTCAAAAGAATCAGATCTGAGATCTATTTTCAATATTAATAACATACCTAATTCACTAAAGGAAATATACTTTAACGATACTCACAAAAATTTATATTAACTAAATTATTTAGTATTTCTTAATATTTTGTACTTAATAGTGTTATTTCAAATACTAGATCTGCATTTTTTGGTATTACTGGAGGACATCCTCTAATTCCATATCCCAATTTAGATGGTATGAAAACTCTTCTTGTTTCTGTAACAATCATTCCCTTGACCCCTTGGTCAAATCCAGGTACAACCTGCCCACTTCCAACTGTAAATGTGAGTGTACCACTATCAAACTTCTTCCCTGTTTTAGCGAGCCTTCCTTCATATTTAACATTAACTTTACTTCCTACAACGGCAATCTGAGGAACGTCAGATCTTACATTCTTAGAAATTGACATGACTTCGTACTTCAAACCATTTGCAAATTCTCTCTTGTATCCTGGCGAAATCATTTCTGCTGAATTTGTTTTATTTGAACTTTTCTCCTTTGAATTTTCAATAAGGTCTTTACTTCCTGCCTTTCTTTTTTTTGTTTTTTCGTTTTTCATTTCAGATGAAATAGGTATTGTAGTTGAATCTGAGACCCTAATCCTCTTGTTACCTTTACTACATTCATCTTTTTCGCATATATCATTCACGTGACATTCTTCATCTTCAGTTTCAATCTTACAAATTTCACCCTTGCAGCACTCCTTTGAACAACTAGTTTGAACTGGTTTATTTGCTACACAAAAAACTGCTCCACTTCCAGTGCAGTATACAACAGATCCAACCGGAAGCTCAAGTTGGCTCAAGCAGGCATTTGGATGAGACTTAGTTACAGTTGCTATACTCAAATCGTTGTTCATATATTTTTCATCTTCTGGGAATTTAACAAATAAATTAACTTGAGTTCCCTCAGTTAAGGTAACCTGAGAAAGAGTTAAACCAAGAATATCAAACTTATAGGAACTTCTACTGTCCCTTTCTTTAGAAGATAAACTAAATCCTACAAGACCAAACATTCTTGTCTAAAACTTAATTTTAAATTTGTTTGAAATGTTTTTATATTTCTTTTTAACGAGTTAATATTATTTTCACTTTTAATAGTCTGTTAATGACATATGTGATATATTGGCGCCATATTGGTTCTTTGTTTCGGAGCCATTCGAAACACCTAACGAGGAAGAGGTTGGAACGTTGATTGGTAATTGAGAATATTTACTCTGAACACTCCCTCATCTACAATAAGCATCCCCTCTATTTAACAACATCGGGTAAAATACAAAACAAACATATGAATGGAAACATGTGTGTATATATCACTTCGTTGTGGATAATAGATAGAAACAAGAAAAAAAAAAGAAAATCAAAAACTCAACTTGTAGGCTAGCAGTCTTAAATTGAATTGAGTCAAATGTTTCACTCTAGCTTCTTAACACCTTGATATAGATGGAGGGCTAGAATATCTGAACAAGAAAGTATCAATGTTCTAGATAAAACTATCTACTGTAACTTAGAGATCTTCATCGTCGTCTTCAATAGGTGCATTAGCTGCTTCATTCAACTCCCTTTCAGCTTGAGCAACCAAGGTTGGATCAATGTTAACCTCTGGAGCCTTAGCGTGTTGCCCAACAAATTGTAAAGCAGGTTGATTTGTAAGTCTCCTTGCAAGCCATAAGAAAGGCTTCTCAAAGTTGTAGTTGCTTCTTGCAGAAATATCATAATATTGTAGGTTGCGCTTTCTATGATATTGAATTTGTCTAGCTTTTACTTGTCTATCCTTAACATCAACCTTATTACCAACGAGAACAATTGGGATGTTTTCACAGACTCTAACAATATCTCTATGCCAATTTGGAACATTCTTATATGTAATTCTAGAAGTAACATCGAACATAATGATAGCACATTGTCCCTTTATATAGTAACCATCCCTAAGTCCTCCAAACTTTTCCTGTCCAGCAGTATCCCAGACATTGAAGATAAGAGGTCCAAAATCAGTGTTAAATTTAAGTGGATGTACCTCAACACCGATTGTTGGAATGTACTTTTTTTCAAATTCTCCAGTTAAATGGCGTTTAACCAAGGTAGTTTTTCCTACACCTCCATCTCCAACCAATGCAAGCTTAAACTCAGGTGCCTGGGTTGCCATTTGTTCACAATTTAAATTGTAATTCTCCCAGAATAGTTACAATTTTAGATTCCAGTCAGTCTGGTATTCTCACCCTTATATTAGGCCTCAAGTAATATTCTGTCTACACCCACAGGATTAGGCGGCAAAGGAATATGATTTTTCCGGCAACTTGTTACTTTTAGTCACGTTGGAAAGAAAGGGATAAAAAAATCAATGAACAAAAATAGTATTAAGTATAGAATTGTTCAATTAACAAAAAAGCCTTATGTTAGAATAATTCTGTATATTCACACTTATAACTTATATTACATAGCTTAAATCTAAAAGTAAAACAATGTCGATAGATATAGGGACCCCCAGCTTTGAAGTTAACCCTTCCCTTATCAAAAATGAAAGCCTATACTTTTTTATACTTTTATATTTTAAATTCTAGTAAATGTTCTCTTATTTCCCTTGCTCTTTTTTCAGCGGTACGCATTAGCGAATTAAGATCGCTATGCAACTTTCCAGATGGGTAACTTGTTATACATTGAACTTGCAACGTTGTGTTTTCATCATCTACATTACAAAATGACACGATCTCGCCTTGTGAATCCTCCATACTGCTTGGGTCGCATACCCAAATCTTTCCATTCAAGTATGCAAAAGACACGAAGATGGGGATATTTTTGAAGTAAGTTGTCTCACCTATTGAATTTCCATGGTCCTTGTTAACATTTTTTTCTTCTATATCATTAATAGAAATGTTTGGATCTGAAGAAAAACGAAACCAATTGTAGTTATTATCCCAAAATATATGTTTTGGTACCTCAGTATTAATGACAGAGGCGATTGCTAATATTAAAGCATAATCCAATGGATTGCCATCATATGATAAGCAAACTATGTCTACATTAAATACCCAATGCAATTCTTTATTTTTGAATACAGATTTAAATGCGTCTTTATTTATTATTCTTTGGTCATTTAAACACTCCGTAATAGTGTTTGAAACATATGTAGAATAGTTTGAATTCCCCGAGAACCCACAAATAGGTGGAAGTTCAAGATTTACTACTATTCTGTTATTTGAAATCAACTCATTTGTCTTTTTATCGAAATCCGTCTTTATTATTCGAGGAGTACAGGAACTGATGTATGAGGAGTTTCCTGCTCTAATGGAAAGTTTTACAGATTCACATAAATCATTAAGCAAATGAGAACCTGATCTATTGACCTCCAACTTAAATCTTCTACAAACTTCTGGTTTCCTTCCATCACATCTCACCCCTTTATCAAGAAATCGATTTAAGTATTCATCAGGACGAAGTTGCCAAAGTGAACTTTTAATTTTATTCATCTATACCCACCTGTCTATATTATGTTTGTAAAATGCCTTCAGTATGAATTTACAAACAAGTATCTACTTATTCTTTGTAACAAAACTATTTTGTCCCCAATGATTAAATATTCAGCCAATATTTCTCTTCCTGGTCAAAATGTTTTAGGCGCCATGTCAAGAGGATAGCATTTACAGAATTGCATGTAAAACAAAAATAATGAAATAAAGATAAATTTTGCAAACCTTGTAATAAAAGGAATAACTTGATTCAACTATAAATATATATTTAATGCAAAATTTGACCTCTTTAATTTCAAAGCTTTATATTAATTAATATGCACAATTCGAAAACAATTACAGATCAATTGGAGGAATTAATAAAGAGAGCCAAATCTTTAAAGGTAAATAAGCATGTATCTATTGTTGCTGAAGAAGATAATGAAAATAAAGATGTTCATAAAGTTACTGATTTATATTCTCTAGAATTAAAATTGCTTGATAAACGCTTAGAAATGTGTACAATTCAAAAAAACGCTATAAAGGAATTAATTAAGACACACAAAGAAGAACTTGAACTGTTGGAGAGTGCTTTAAGATCCATATCAGAGGAGGAAAAGAAAATTCAAGGAGTAATTATAAAGGAATCTTCTGAAAATGATGTTTTCTCGAGGGCTACGTCAATGGAACTTATTGAAAATGATAATCATCCTGTCTTAGACAATATAAATTCAAGTTCAAATAATAATGAAGATAGTTCTCTGTATAATGAGGAAATTGATTCTTCCAATAGTTATGAAAATGATTTAACGACTAAAAAATACTTTTTTGAAAATCAAAGTGAGTGTTCCGAAGGGGAAAACTCTAAATATAGTAATTCTTACTATTCAAAAAAAAGTAATAATTTTGATAGACAAGTCCGTTTTTCAGTTAATGATTTAAAACACAAAGAACTTGAATATAATAAAAATCAGAGTATAAAAAATAGAAACCTTACTAAAACAACTATTTCAATACCACGAAGATATAATTATATAAGAAATAAAAACTCGAGCCTGTTAAAAGACATTTCTATAAAAAAGATTCTTGATGGAGGTAGAAAGCTCAATCTAGATGAAAGAGATGTTGAACAAAGGGAACTTGTAAGGCAGCTGCACAACATATACGGTTCAAGAAAATAGATTTAAGATAATGAAATAAAATCATATATTTGAGGAAACTCAATTTAGACTTATTAAGAACCTCTTATAACCATTGGTTTTAATAATTTGGAGTTTTTTATTATATTTGAACATATAGAAGTTCCAACAATTCTTTCTAGAGCTAGACTATTTTGCAAATGAAATAATGTTATAACAAGAGGAAAAGATTTTGAACGCGAAATTGAATTCGATCTCATTTCATCTTTATTTCTTGGTCCCTGTGAATAATTTATGCTGTTTATACAATCAAGGTATATACTTGGATACGTAGGTGGCTTTGCAAAAATGACTTTTGTTGCACCTTTAATTAGATATCTTCTGAAAAATAAAAATCTTTCCGTTGTTATCAAGATAGGTAACTCTCCTTTATAAAATGCCAGTCTATTTCTAGAAAGAGCTGAATTTGAAGATGATTCATGGCAAGAAGCGAAAACTGCATTTTGTTGGAGAAGGTATTTTTTCACTCTCAAATAAGAAACGTAGTTAGAGAGAACTAAAAGAACTCTTTCAGTAGTTCCATCAACGGCAGCAAGAATATTCGGATATAAATGCGAGCTTAGATAATTAAGCATATATTCATCAGAACTGCCTGATGTTCCCGTTTTAATAAACATTTGCTGAATCCCAGGAACAAGTTTCTTAGCCTTATCAATTGCTATACCTTTTTCTGAAAACCATGTATTTTTGTCAACTAAATTCCAAAGTCTGACAAACCCTCTTATATTATACGTATGATTTCTAAACAATGAGCTCAATTCTTCAATCCTACAGGACGAAATTACGATTGTTTGTCTAAACTCCCTTGATCTCTCATCTAAATGCGCTTGGTAGACTCTTCTAATATCACAATTTCCCAATGACCTTTTTGGGAGTTTGTTCATCATATTAAAAATATCAAGTAAATGATCCCAGTTTTGCATGTTAATTATATCTCCTCCATAGATTAAACACAATTCAATACTAGATAAAGTAGAGAGTAATCCTATTCCCTGTATGTCATCATTGTTTCCAATTGTAATCCTCAAACCCAAAGGAGAGGCTAAAATGATATCTGAGTTATCAAAAGAACTGTATATATTTATTCCAGATTTGGTTAATTGAATCCCAAGTTTGAATTCATCCTCATTATCCTTTCCATCAAACAAATACTTGTAAAGATCATCGTTTTTACCTATTTCGTCCTCTATTTTTGCCTCCTCTTCGTTGTTCTTCCCTTTATATTCCGATTTTTCACCTTCTTCAAAATGTTTTCCATTGTTTGTTTCTTCATCTACACCAAACTCATCTTTAAATTTATCATAGCCTCTCAAAACTTTTCCATGTGGAATTAGATTCAAGAGAGTTTCAACGACTTCCCTTGCTATTCCCTTGAAGGGGCATAAAATCAAAACCCTGCAACGATTGAATCCCTGATCTCTCATACTATCTTCACCTAGGAAGTCTATATCAAATTTGTCTTTGTTATTTAGAGCATCCTGAAGTTTGGAATTGTTATCCATTATAAGCTTCCTGGAGTTATATACATGCTTACTTATATGGAGCATACAGAGTGAAAGAGTCCAGGGTGAGATAATACCTGTAATCTCCGAGTATTCAACATCTAAATAACTACTTATACACCCATAAAAGGTATTCAGTTTTTCAATTTCCTTATTGTTTAATTTCTCTAATGAACTTATATGTTTTAACCAATTTTCTCTGAGACTCTTTTCCAAAACGTAATTTCCAAGTCTTATTTTTTCAAAATCAACTCCATTTGACCCCAATACATTTTCTTCAACTTCGCACATTCTATTTGTCTTTCTTTTCTGTTCAAATTTATATGTCAAAAATCCAGGAAGCTTGATTCTTCTGCAGATGTGTTTTTCTTCATCACTTTTCTGTGAATTACACAGCTTGTGGAGATTCAGCATCCCCTGATTAGTATAGTCCTTGAAATAATAGTCCTCTATTTTTCTCATTGTCCCTTCAATATTTACAATTTCATTGAAATTTGTTTTTATATCTTCAATATTATCTGTATTTTCATCTCTTACATTTAAAATATGTTCTTTTACTTTCTCAACATTATTGGTTATGACAGTATCGGAGCTATTTTTTTTATCATTTTCTATGAATCGAATCCACTTTGAATACAAATCCTCACTATTTCTATAAAGTCTTTTAGTTACTTCATCAACATCACTAACTGTACTATCTGATTCAAACTCAACTTCTATTCTTTGCCTCTTTTTGGAATACTTTAGTCTTAGATTTTCCTCCATTTTTAGATTTGATATTTTATTACTCATCTATATTCTGTTATTAGAAAACGATCTCATTTACTCAATCCTAATGAGGTATATCATATGCATTTATGATAACGTAATTCTGGTATTTTTGTTAATTCAACTAAAAACAAAAGTATCACAAGTTCGGAGCAAACAAATTATTAAAAAAAATTAAGGCTCAATAGTCAACTGAAACATAAATGGATGGCGCTGGCGGTAAACATGTCTCGGATCATTTCACATCCGTAACTCGGACAAGTAAGTAACCGTAGTTGCAACCGAGAAGGAAACAATTCCCGAAATTAAACCGCTCGAAAGCATTGTAAATGCAGATTTCACTGGAGGCATGTTACAAAATTTTCCTTTAATGTATCCAAGAATCCCCAATGCAAATGTACAGCAAATACAAACGGTCGAGTACGAAAGCACCAAAGTGAATTGCTTTAGTAATTCAGAGATTGAGAAAAGATAATTGAATGAAATAAATGAAATCATTGGTATAAGCCCAAAAAGTGCAAAACTGAAAAACATAAACATTGCGCTTTTTAAAGGTGATGATGCTCCCAACTCTTCTGAGTCACACATAAGTCCCAATTCCTCCATCATCATATGTGAAATAAAGAAGTTTTTATACTTAAAAGTCAATTCTACCATTTTCTTTGAGTCTTCTTTGCTAAATCCGTGCTTTTTTTGATACAAATTGAACATTTCTGATACCTCTTCCTCCGGACAATTTTCAACTTCCCACTTTTCTCTTTTGTATTCGGATAAAACAAAATCATTTTCCGCCTTGGAGCTCACGTACTCACCAATTGACATAGCAAATGCGTCAGCTAACAGACTACCCATGCAAATCGTGAACATCTGGAGTGTCGTAAACTTAGCAGCAACACAGCCAGAAACAAGAGAAAAAATTGTAACTATTCCATCTAGTCCACCAAAAACTATCACCTTAAGCAATTCACTTTGAGTGCCCAAATGTGCTTCTTCATGAATTAATTCCCTGTGTACCAACCTATTTAAAATTTCAAGATAATAAATAGATGTTATTAATAATTAGAACAATTAATTCTATAATGAATGTGTCAAACTTACTTCGAAGACTCAATATCATTTTGCTTATAGGCAATTCGAGCAGCATCTATCCTTTGGTTTGGATTAAAAAACTTTTCGTAGACTTTTTTTTTAATGATGTTCATTTTTATTAAAAATATTTGTCAAATTTTGAAACGTTCTGTAAGGATTCTGGAAAAAAAAACTAATTGTATTGAAAACTTCCTTAACAAAGTAAATTTTTATTATGTATTCACGACAAAATAAGACAAATACCACAAAATTACATCTGTAATTCTCTTTAATTACTTATCCATTTAACAGCATAAATCCGTTTTCCTACTTATTCCCCTTTATCTCCAATTATTTAAATATTCGCGGGTGGCGCCTTTAAAAGCTTTTTGACATAATTCTTAATTCCTAGCAAAAATAATTAACAAGGTAAACTATTTAAATCCTGTATTGAAATTAGGACCTTTTTCACATAAAAACTATTTATTAGTCCTTTGTTACCGTTTTTTTACATAGGGAAGCTGAAAACTAATTGCTTAGTTTGGCGCAGAACTGACAATCCGATACCGGTATTGCATGCAAAGCAAGTGTCATTTCTTGCCCCACATAAGCATGAAAAAGACATTTTATGAAAATAAATAAGTCAATAGAGTTAGTTGAATTTAATGTTTTTCAAATTTTTAAATTGTTTCCTTTTTTTTATCAATATATGCCTTGTATTTACTTATAGTGTTATAAAGTAAATATATATTTAAAAACATTTAAATACAACAATATTGATTTAAAATAGGATAAATAATTTCTTATAAACAATATTAAGATAATAGAGGTTCAAATCTAAGAGTTTTAATTTTTTTGAATAAAAAATAGAGTAATTTTGAGTAAAATGAAAAATATTCCCTATTATGTAGTTGGGAATAAATTATTGTATGATATAAAAGGAAACATAAGAGATGAAAAAAGTAATGATAAAGACAATAAAAATGATTCTATAAGAGTTATGAATCTAGGAAACTATATAAGCAATGCTCCGTCAAGTTATTGTGATATGGAGTATGGAAGTTCAAATATAAGCAATACAACTAAGAGCAGTAATTCATTTTCAAGGACACCTAGTCATAACTCAGAAGACTTTTCTAGAATGGAGAAGAAGAGTACAACTGTTAATACTCACAAGTACAACTATCACTTTTTAGCCATGATTAAAAGGGGTCTAATCTGTTTTTCATGCGGAGCTTTATTTAAACAAAATAACAAAATGGAAATAGAAATCAAGTCAATCCGGACATGTCCCAGTAGTTCCGATATTATTAGATATAGTTGTAGCGTAGATGTTTGTGGAAGATCGGTTTGTCACAGCTGTTTTCAATACTCAAAATCTCAAAATGTCTTATTATACAAGGCAGATACCTCTAGATGTATAATATGTGAATACCAATTACTCCATAATATGAAAAATCCACAAAATCAAAGAAATGCAGCAGAATGGCACTGGGATTTTCACACTTCCGATGACCTAATGTTCTTGAGAAAAATAAGAGGAAGTTTAATAAATGGGAATGGACTGCACATAGAGCTAAGTGACAAGAGGCAGGGTTGTTGGAGAAGAAGAAAAGAAGGAAGAAGAAAACACTTTAGCTTTAAACAACATGGTGGTTTCTTTGAGAGTAGAGCAGTTGCTCTGGAATTTAGTTCTACATACATAAAGTCAAACAAGTTAGAACACCCATCTGCTCCACTAATGATTACTGCGATAAATGACAATTATTCAAGCATAGTTCCGAAAAGAATTCAAAGATATTACGTAAATAGACAACAAAAAGCAATAATGAATAGCTTGAGTGACGCGTCATGTATAATTTGCTTTGAAAAACAAAGCAATGACTTTGAGGTTAAGCTTATGAAATGCATATCATGTGGGAGAATATACTGTAGTATTTGTGTTCAATATATTCAAATTTCTAATCCAAAGAATGAAATAGCAAGAAACTTACTTGGCAAAGACCTTATTTGTACACTTTGCCATCACTCAAACATAAATTCAACAGAAAGATTTGCTGCTTTTATATACGAGTTTCAACTTATCTTACCCTCAAATACTCCCCTAATTAAGTTTGACAAATTCAACATGAAATGGAAAACTCCATATGGCTCAGTAAGTGTATTTGAAGCTGGTGGAATTTTAGAGTCAAGGAAGGAGGCATATGTTCAGTTAGAAAATGGTCAAAACTCTGAAATGACTAATTCTTATGATAGAAATATTTTTTATGGAGAATTTAATAATAAAGTCGGATACTACACCCAATTTGTAAAAAACGGAGTGCTCAGAATATATGGTCCCTTTGATACTTTTGACGAAGCTGGAAGAAGGTGGGACCTCGATACATTAAAATATTATGGGGCTGAAAAGGCTATGAGAAAAGCCTTTTTTCCTAAGCTTCTTACGTGGCTTTCATTGCCACAAACTCTTCAAGGGTACTTTCTGGCACCTTGGATAATATGGTCTATGGATAAAGAAGATAAAAGTACGAAGCTAGAAAATAAATTTAATAAAATAAATAAGATATCAAAAAACTATGATATTATAATCATAGGGGCTGGATTAACTGGACTTAAGACTGCTGAGATTCTACTAGAGAAAGGTCTAGATGTGTTAATACTTGAGGCCCAAGGTACACCTTTTGGCAGAATTTCCGGATATAACAAATGGACAAATCATATTAGAAAAACTACAAAAGAAAGTTGTTTTTTCAGAGAGGATGCTAACAGCCAGGAGATTCCCGGAGAACACATTTCCCATTTAACAGAAGAAACTATTAGTATCTCTAACGAACTCGTTAAACTTTCTATTGACCTCCTCGAAGAAGTGGTCATCGATATGTTTCATCCTCTATCTACGGTTTTAGACCAACCAATCAAAGAGTTTATGTGTATCGATGGCGAATACTTTGAAAGCATAAATCCAACAAAAATTATTCTTGAAAAGGCAAAAGATCTATCTGAAGCCATTAATTGGAGATTCCTATTGCTGAACTATTGTATACCACTATCTATGAAAAGACTCAATATTAAGACACTTTCTCAAGCTTCGAGAAAGTATATAGAAAAAATAACTGTTGGAAATTATGGTGAAAATTTGAATAAAAGCTTGGAGCAATTCTATTGGGAAATACTTCCAAGATTTGTGGGATTTGAGGAAATGCCTTGGAGAGAGTACTGGAGTTCTCCAAAAAATTGTTATTGGAAGAAGCGATCAATTAATACCGTTCATCATAGTGACTTTGAAGATAAGTCACAATGTGAAAGCCATTTATTAAATCTTGAAATAGAAAAAATAAAAAATAGTTCTATACCGTCGAAAGTAATATACAACAGTACTGTTACAGATATATTATTTAACAGTGAAACTAGTCAGGTTAATGTAAGAGTATTTGATGGTACATGGTATAGTTCTTCATGTGTTATTTCAACACTTCCTATTGGAGTATTAAAAAAAAGTACGCAGACCTCAGACAACCAGAACACAGATAGCAATTGTAGCATATCGTCATCTTCCTCCCTTCTACAAAATAATGGATCTTCACAATCAAACAAATTTTGTCCCTCAAAAAGCATCAACTGTAATAATACTTGTATAAAATTCACACCGTCACTCCCTTATGAAACAATAAGATCGCTAAAACTCCTTGAAATGAATAGTTACACAGAAGTATATCTTGAATTGGACGACTCCAATTCGAAGATTAGACTTGAAAGCTGGTTCTCAAAAATTGGAGACAAAATTCACCATTTGGACTATCCATCACTAACATTTTATACAAGTAAATACACTCCTAATACAGTAATATGTGGAATATCTCCTCCACTGGCAGATAAAATAGTTCCAAACAAAGAATCAGAACTTACTACTGAAAAGCTTGCAAACATATGTTATGGAATATTAAATGAAATATCTCCAAAGGATTTAAATTTTGAATTGTCTAGTTACTTTATTAAGAATTGGAAAGACAATCCATTTTCTTATGGAAGTATACCCATCCATTCAAACAACAGTAAAGAATCCAATATTAACCAATTAATAAAACCACATTATGAAGGTCATTTATATTTTGCAGGTGACGGAACTACAGTAGACGGCTTTGGTTCTATTCAAGGAGCCCTTTTGAGTGCAAAAAGAGTTGCTACTCAAGTTTGTAGGTTCCTTTCTAATTAACTTCATAAAACGTAATAAAATTTATTAATTAAAAAATGTTTATAAAATTATAAATAAGTAAAAAACAAAGAGATGATTTTCATATCTTCATCCCCAGCTTAATGATTACACTATTAAATATTATCATATCTAAGTTTTATTTATTTTTATATTGATATTAATTTATCTCTAAAAAAACGTTGAATATTTTTGTGTTTTTATTAATGTGACAAATAAAACTTTATTCAGATTCGATATAAGAAAAATAATTAAAAAATAATGTACCCGTATTCAATTATTTTGTTTAATATTGCTATCACTATTATAATTGAAAATTAAACAATTGGAGAAAAAAACCATAAAATAATTATAATATAAACTATTAATGAAAGTGCAAAAGTAGTTAATTATATAGCTGATCCAACTGCAGACCTACTATTTCTTCTCTCAGAATCTCTTCTTCTTTTATCTGAAGTTACACCCTTTGTAACAGATTTACGTCCAACTCTGTTATTTTGGAAAACATTTTCATCATTGAATGGTTCACCGCAACTGGAAGGCAATGCTCTTGGAGAGGGTAAAACAACCATGTTATTCCACATTACATACTTTGACCTGTCAATATCGTCAAACCAAGGATGTTCCAAAGCACTTTTACATGAAATTCTTTTGTTTGGGTTGCAAACCAAAAGCTTTGAGAGTAAATCAATTGCAGATGAATCTGCAAGCTTACATAAGCTCTTAAGATTTTCAATGGTATTGCAGTTCCAAACCGGAAAGTTCTTATCAAAATATTTAAGTTTTCCAATATCAGGCCAAGTCTTCTCAGTTGGAGTCCCAAAATACCTGAATATCCTCCATACCATGTCTATCTCACACTCTCCTGGAAGAAGAGCATGTCCTCCCCTCAGTAACTCGGCCATAATACATCCTACAGACCAAACATCTACAGAAGGAGAGTATTTGTCTATTCCCAACAATATTTCTGGTGCTCTATACCACATAGTTAAAACATCGTGTGTATACTCAGGCAGGGGAAGTCTGCAGGCTCTTGCTAACCCAAAGTCACCTATCTTCAAAACTCCATCCATACCCATTAAAACATTTTGAGGTTTCAAATCCCTGTGCATAATATTATGAGCATGACAATAGGCCATGCCGTTCAATAATTGAAACATTAATTCTTTTGTCCAAGCGGTGTGCTCCGCTATTGGATTCTTTAAATCAGGGTATCTCTCTTTAAGCATTTGTGTATGAATTTTGCAGTGTTTCTTTAAATCGTTTGCACACAGCTCAAAAACTCCAATAAGTAAGGGAGATCCATCCGTTGGTCTGCTGTAGTGAACTTCATATAAATCGACGATATTTGGATGATCCAATGTTCTCAGTATATCCAATTCTCTAATCGATGTTGCAGGAACTCCCTCATCTTCATGCTCTTCCAAATGAAAAACCTTTATTGCAACTAAACGGGTTGGATCGTTTTGGTCGTAGGCTTTTACAACCCTTCCATAAGTTCCACTTCCAAGATCTTGCAACACAACATAATTTGTTGTTTTAGACTTTATTACTGTTGAAGGTTGCATTATTTGCTCTCACACACTAATTGTTCAACTTTTTAAATGATATTAACCATAAAATATTCCTTATAAAAGGTTCAATAGTATATTAATCTATAAGTGTTTTAATTAGAAACTGTATGATTCTTCTTTGTTTCACATTAAAACCATCTACTAATTTTGAACAAGTCTTCTGTCTCAAAAACAACTCCAAACAACTTTCCAAAAATATAAATGAGGTTATTGTTCCTCCTTTATTCTCAATCCTTCTATTTTAATCAATTTTTTCACGGGAATGGTATCTGCCACATGTAAATATATTTCCAACACACTTTGCACACCCCACATAGGCCGCCACTTGGGCATTTACATGCACCTTTTCTAATACCGACATTATTCATATTTGTGTGCAAAATTATTCCTACTTCAAAGGTTTAAAAATGAAAATTAAGATTATTTTAATTCATAATATAATGAATTAACACTTGTTAACATTGTGGCTTATAACTATTTTTTCTAGATAATGAAAATTTAAGGTCTAATTTATTTCCTCGGATTAATTAAAAAATATTCGAAAAAGTTGTTGAGAAAGATGTATCAAAATAATTAAACCATTGTGAATTTTAATTTAATTTCGTTAATTTTCAAATGCCTTTCCTTAATTTCGTTGAGATCAACTTTGAGGAATAATGTCTGCATTATTAATCATTTTCCCTGTCAAGGAATTGGCGGGAATCTGTGGGTCAAACTAAATAATATTCCCTTTAAAAATTTCAGTGTGGAAAACCCGTAAACAATCAAATTTAAACTTTGTTTATTTCATAATTATCTTTATAAGTTATAATAAATATTTCAAGTTTATTTGTTACTTATTTTCCGCTTCAACTCTATAAGTTTGCTTTAATTATGTTTTATTAGATTATTTTCTTGTTTCACACAGAGAACTGTTATGTAAATATAATTGTAAAGCATGGAGTCAAATAAAGAGTCATCAGTTCTTAAATACATAAAAAGTGAGGCACTTTTGAATTTGTGGATAACTGCGTATTATGAAAAAAGAATTAAGAAGAAACAATTAGTAAATATTGATATAAAATCTACCGTTAAAGAGATTATTAAGTTAACTAATACAGAGAATGAGTGGATTCCATTGAGAATATCATCCGGATTACTTTTTGGAATAGTGAAAGTTTATCATCATAAAGTAGATCACTTGGACAACAAATGTATTTTGACTTTAAATAGAATGCAAAATTTTAATAGAAATTTTTCCAATATCGAAAGTGTCAATATTAGAAAAGAGAATGAATATTTTGAAAAAGATATAGACAGACACAAAAATAATAAACTTGATAATGGGATGATTGATATTGATGAAATTAATAAGGATCTTGATAATATACGTGATGATAAAATCGATCATTTAGAAATTGTTCCTTTATCACAAAACAAAGAGAACAATCAATCCCAACAACTGTTAGATTTAACACTAGAACTTCAAAACAATGAAAACAATCCGGATTATGCACCCATTATTTTTGACATGGAATTTGATGATTTTATCGATAATCAGAATGAATATGTTAATATGGAAATTGATAATTTTTCAGAAAATCAAATAGAGGTTGAATCAATTCAAGAAATAGAAAATCTTCGTGGTGAAGCCATAAATTTTGACGAAATAGTTGCAAGAGGTATAGAAGAAATTAATCAAAACCAAGAAAAGAATATGTCAGAAAATGATGATAAAAGTGAACGTTTAAATGAAATGAATGACGGTTTTTACCATCGAACTAGTATAGAAATGTACAACTCTCCCAAAGAATTTGGCAATAATAGAGAAAGTATTGGTGGTATTTCTTCTACCCTTGAAATGTTTAATGTAGGTAATAGATTTAGTATATCCTCTGAAAATGAAGAATTATTTTATAGTTCAAAACCATTACAAACAAATGATGAAAATATCACAAGAGTAATTGTAAGTAAAGTTAATGAGGCACCAGCAACGGGTGGTGCAATAAACAGAAAAAGAAAGAAAATGTTTGAAATTGATATTAATTTAGATAAAGAAATGCAAATAAGTTTAAGTAACCAGAATAATATAATAAACAACTATTTGAGAAGTATAAATAATATAACGTTATCGTATAAAAATTCAAATATTGATATTTTAAAAATAAATAAGATTCTTCCAATAAAAATTGTTAGTGGTTTTTTATTTTCAAAAACTGGTAAAAATTCACCAATTAGTAAAAATGTCAAAAAAAGAAACTTAAATAATAAAAACTTGGGTTTAAATGATAACATTAATACTTCAATTACTTCAAAAGATGTTGATACTATAGCAGAAGATAATTTTAGTATTTCTTTTGAAGAATTTGGAAATAACATTGATAATGATTCAATACAAACTCCAATTAGGTATTCTAGAAGAAATATGGATGATGAAACTGAGAATAATGAGCTAATTTTTACTCCATGGACAAAATATGTTATTAGTCAAGAAAGAGGACATATGGAAGATTTTCATATTGATCAAATCAATTACAAAAGAAAAATGGAATCACTTTTTTCCTCGAGAGAAATAAAAACAATGGAATTTTTAAATTCAAAATTTTCGAAAAATAAAGTACCTTTAATCTTTAGCGAATTAATAAATGGTAGTGAAGCATCAACTATTGCACCTATATTTGTACAAATTCTTCATTTAAAATCAAAATCATTGATCGAAATTAAACAGGACGAACCTTTCGGCGAAATTCATATATACCCACAATAAGCTATTAGATATTATTAGTTTTTCTTAATTTATAATTATTTTAATAATTTGTTTATATTTTCTTTTTTTTTTTTGTATAACTTTATATAGTGCCGTTGTTGCATGTAAATAATTTAAGTAAAATTTGCATTTGCATGCAATAAAAAATGTGCATGTCCTGAATGTGGATGAAGCAATGCATGTAAATTAAATGTAAAAAAATAGTCGGCCTGATTCAACAAAAAAGGACAAAGGGAGCACTTTCATTGAAAAGATGAAGAAAACAAGGTTAGATTTTCTGGTCGCCCTTTTTTTATTTTTAGGGTTATCGGTAATTGAATGTAAGAATGAAGGAGGTATACTAGAAACAATAATAGGAGCAACAGTAAAAGAGCTTGAGAAGTCTCTCACAGATACTGAAAGTAGTCCAGAATTAAATAATACCGTTCAGACTAATGAGACTTCAGCATTGAAAGATGCATATGAGGCAGATATAAAAAGAAATAACAAAGAACCGTCTGCAACATCATCATTGTCAAGAGCTTACAATCCACTTAAACTTGGCGAATTATTTATAGTTCCGCTATCTGCTGCAATCGCAGACAATTACTATCATACATATGGTCCTGATGGAAGTGAATTATTTCTTCCAGAGAATGGTATTAGAAGGGGTATTACCCACTGGTTATCGGATGGAAATGCAGTTAAAAACGATATCGTTTCGTTTACAGGTATATTATCTGAGCCAAGAACTGTTTCTGGTATAGTAATTAATTGGTCATCATCTCCAGCAGAAGTTCGAATTGAAGTTTCAAGAGATGGTATAACTTTTGAAAAGGCTGTAGACTGGACAAGGGGTAAATTAACATCAAAGGAATACGAACAAAAACTTTATTTTGAAAATAGGCCAATAAGAATAAGTAAAGTGAAAATTAATATGAGAGGACCAATACACTCATTCTTTGGTATTAACTTCACAGGATTATTGGTTGTTGGTGCTCCGGTAGTTCAATTAACAAGTGGTGTAACATCAATGACAGAAGAATTTTGCTGGCAAATTGAAAATGGTGACATCTATACAAAAGGTGCAGAACTAGTTCTGGCAAGTTGTATTGAAGCAGTGGCATCTGGAGATAGCAGAGAAATATTTCAATTTAATAGCAAAGGACAATTATTTAATCCATTAAGTAAATTATGCGTTCAAATGAAGAATAATTATTTAGGAGATTCTGGATTAATATTAGACGATTGTAGAAAAACATCAGACGGTAAAGGTTTGTTTGAACTTTTGCCAAACAATCAACTTAGATTGGCAAGAGGAGGTAATTTATGTTTAACAAGCCCGGGTAATAAACCAGGATTGAGCAATGTTGCATTGAATTCAGCAGCAAGTTCAACAAGTGTTGTTAGATCTAAGATTGATAATGGTCCAGCTATGGCTGTAGATGGAAAAGACACATCTTATTGGTTATCCGAGTATTTGAACTTAGGTAAGGATGAACCAGCTGTTGACTTCACAATAGATGTGGGCTCAATCACAAAATTGAGAGATATATATATTGAGTGGAAATACCCAGCAGAAGATTTTAAAATTCAATTAAGCGAGGATGGAAAAAATTTTCAGGATGTAGTTTCTGTAGTCAACAACGGTTTAATGTCAACTACATATCATCTTGAGGGTAAAAAAGCAAGATATGTGAAACTTAATTTACTTCAACCAACTCAAGATGAGGCAGGTAAATATGTTTATGGTATTAGGCAAATAAGAGTATTTAGCAATATAATGAGAAGTGCTGTTGAGGACTGTAATCATGCTAAAAGGTATAATGATGGAAGAGATAAAGTATTCCCATTACCATACAGTGGTGATGATTATGCTCCCGGATTAGTGTTGAAATCACATGGAAGTAGTATCAAGTCAAAATTGAGTGAATTACAAGAATTATCAGGAAAAGTTTCGGCAATATTGCCAAATTTAGATTCGTGCAAGAAAACTTCGGGTGGAAGGGATACAACATTGAAATTACAAGCAAGCAAGTTGGGATTCTTGTCAGAAAAGCTTGATGCTCTCACTTATGACTATAATTTGGATTACAAATTTACAAGACCTCCAGTAGGAAGTTCTGAATTGTTCCCAGGAGAGGATTGTGTATCCATTAAAAAGGAAAGAAAGAATAACTCGATCAGTGGTTTTTATTATGTTAGACCATATTGTTCAACAAAACCATTAAGAGTTTACTGCGACATGAACACAGGAAACACAATATATCCTATAGAAGCAACAGTAAGTTCATCTAGAGCAGCATCTTCTACATGTGCTTCAGTTGGATTAAAGCCATTATTATTGAGAGACAAGAAGGATTCAATTTCTGGAATCAAAAACATGTTAAAAATAATGAATGTTGGTGACAATAGAAGAGTAATACCATTAACACACGACTACGGTTGTGACAAGGGTGAGGATTGCAGTGCTCAATTTACTCAAATTGAAACAGATATTCCTTCGTTTATTGGAGTAAACGAACAATCTAGAAACCAAACATCTGATTCGACGGACATAATTTTGTGTAGTACAAACACAAATATTAAACATGAAAGCAGTGCATTATACTTAGAATGTGAGAGCAGATTTTCTGATGTAAAAGCATTGAAAACATCTCCATTACTAACAACAATATTAGTTAAATGCCCAACAAATTGCAATCCACTAAATGGTGGTGTTGTTATTGGCACTGATGTTTATAGAGACGATAGCAGTATATGCTTATCTGCAATGCATTCAAATACACTAAATAGATCAAATGGTTTGGTACAAATAACTCCAATTGAGGGTTTGGACAGTTATGGAGCAACAACTAGAAATGGTGTATCAAGTGTATCTTATTCAGGAAAAAGATGGGGTAGAAGTTTCGTTACTTCAAGACATGATGGTTTATGTCCACGCGATAGTAGCTTATCTATGTTATTATCATTTGTTGAGTTAAGAGCATCAGAAGACAATAATTCAACATCAAACTATTCAATGCCAGTTCCAAAAGCCCTTGGAGTAGGTACAGCTATAGATACATTTGAAGCAATAAACAGAATGGAAAGGTACATTGATATTATAGGAGGGATATCATACTCATCAGCAATGAAGGAGTCAATTGGTGGAAGCCAAGTATTGGTTTCACAAGTAAGAAGTCAATTAAAGCCAACACAAATAATGGACTATCATACAAGAATATCTGCAGATGAAATGTTATTTAAATTACATATAGTTTCAAACTTACTGTATTATCATATGGAAAATATACTAGAATCTATAGTTGAACACGAGGACTTGTTGAATAAAGTAAGAGAATTAAAGTCTACTCAGTCAGGATTCAATAGCTTTAAGATGCCAATCAGTGACTTTATTAAATTTGGAAAGTTATTTGAAGAATGGGACACTCCAGGTCTAGTAAATGGCGTTGGAAACTGGAGAATATTATACGAACCAATAGCTGGAGGAAGAAGTGGTGTACTTGGACAAACAAGCTCTGTCGGCCCAAATGACTTACAAAAGGCACTAGCTGTTGGTACATTCTCAAGAATCAAATATAAAAAATTTTATGATATAGATTATAATGTTGATATCTATACTGATAGTTATGAAGGATCAATCGGTTTAACATTCAGAATGTCAAATTTTGAGAGATACTATTTATTGGAGTTTAACCAAAATAAATCTGGTGGATTCAAGAGACTAGTTAGAGTATTAGATGGTGAAAAGAGTATATTGTCAACTAAATATGACGGTGGTTATGTCTCAGGTTTATGGCACCACGTCAGAATATTATTGTCAGGTTCAAGGATACAAATATGGGTAGCAACGCAGTCTAGATCGATTGATGGAGGAGAACAGTCTTACGGAAAACCAGTTAAAGTATTTGATGTATATGACAGTACATTGCTCTCTGGTTCAATTGGTTTCTTCACTAGTGGAATTAAGGGTGGTGGAGCTTACTACGACAATATTAATGTAATAGCGAAACCATGTACAAAACAGTCTATCGTATCTTCATTGCTAAGGCCTTCAGCCCCTCCAACAGCACCTGTATGTAGCAACTACAAATCAGGATCTTTTGGCGGAACACACAATGAATTTATGTTTGTGGATCCTGAATATTCCGATGACGGTCCCTCTAATTGGGAATTCCGTTCAAATGTGGGTGGATTGCAAGCAAGATCTTTGGTTCAAACAAGTAACATTCACAGCATTAGTTCTGACAACATCGGCACTCACGCAATACTTGGAGGAAACAGACAATGTGATTCGGGTATATTTGAATATTCATTCTTCCCACAATGTCCAAGGGGTATAATTGGAGGTATAATTCACTACGAATCTGAATCTAACTACGTCATATTTGAGATGGGATCATTCTATTCAAGAGTTCGCGCAGTAAAGGACGGTGTAATAAGAACAATAGCATCTAATATATTCGTAGGTTATCAGGTTGGGGTCTGGAACAACATTGAAATTCAATTCGGTAAATTGGGAGTTAAGATCTTAGCAAGTACAAACAACTATGGTAAAACTGAATTATTGTATTCAGGAAGCCCTTTAGGCATTCACGACGGTTCTGTTGGTTTGTCTTCATTTAAATGTCCAGGTGTTGCTTTCCAGACAATTCAACTTAGACCATTATCGACGACTGATAGGATTACAAGTTTATTTATCGAGGACAAAAAAGAGGCAGACACGAGTAAACAGCTATTTGACGTTACAGAAACGGTTAACACCACTTTAAAGACTGAAACAGCCGATAAACAAATTAGTACATATAGCGGAAATCAGGAGTCTCAGGTATTAACTTGTAAATCGAGTCATACACTGCAAAGAAGAAACGACTGTGAAAAACTTTCTGGAGGAGAAAAGTGCGAAACTAATTACTGTTCGTACTGTTGCGAAAACAGTGCTGAAAGAACATTCTCAGAACTTGTTAAGTGTAAACAAGAGTGTCACAAACAGGATGCGTTAGACGAAGACAGCAAAATGGTTATGAGTCAACTTCAAGACTGTCACAGTGAGGAGGCAACAGAGTTATTTACAGAGAAATGCGTTCAGAGTAATAACGTTAATCACAAAAAAATAACTATAAATACAAAAAATCAAGAGTGGACAGATCAGTTTGTATGTTTTGTTAATATGTGTCAAATGTGTTGCAACACTCAACCAGTAAATAATGCCAAAGTTGATGAAGATTCCTTAGCCGAATGTTACTTACAATGTTTATTATTAGATTACAAGAGCTTATCTGTAGGTACGATAGTAAATTAAGAGTGGAAATAAAAAAGAAAGATACAAACTAGCAATAAACAAAGGCAATAATTATATTACTTATATATAGAGGAGCAAAATAAAGAAATATATAAATATTCTTTGTTTTCCGTAGCTTTAATACTTTTTCTTGTCCGTCTCCTTTATTAATTAGAATTTAAATTCATTTTTTCCTGTCACTAAATTCTGCAGTAGCAGCGACTAATTAAGACGCTAACAAACTGCAGACCTGTAGAAAGGGATTAGTAATGATTCATAGAACAGATAAAATTAAGTACAAATTTAACATCATTAAATTTATTATAAAATAACATCAGCAATCGACGTCTATGTGTTTGTCTTTAATGATAAAACCATTAGGAGGCGAATTGAAACCGTTTTCAGCAGTTACAGACTTAATATCATTAAGGAGTCCTTCAAGTTGGTTACAGTGCGCTTTTATTGGAATTGAATCGTCATTTGGAAACCCGTATATTCTCGGAAGCTTATGAATTAATATATAGTCAATAATTTTAATATATTGAATTCTGAATACATCCTTAAAAAAATATGAAATTATTTGCACAACTGAAATCATAACAATAGGAAAAAGCTTGTGTGGTTTATCGTCATTTAGCAGTTTAACGAGCCAAATCCATATTTTTCCAAATCTTCCTCTTAATATGTTAATTGATAAGTAAAACTTGACAACTGAACCAAGTCTTTTTATAAAAGAGTCTTCTGAATTGTTCGATCTATCGTACTTTATTACAATATCGTCTAAATTACTCGTATATAAAAACTTGAATTCCTTGAATATAACTCCTTCTAGAAAGTATATAAAGTCCTCGTTGTCCTCAAGTATCTGCATACAGGAATAGGAGTAGCACCAAACTGATTCCGGATGTGCCGATATTTGAGAAGAACACTGGTCTAAAAACAGTGTTGCCGTTAGATAAAGACTATAATTATAAAAGACGGGAATATCAGTGGATGACGAAAATCTCATGTCTGATAACGTATTCTTTATACGTTTAGACGAAAGAATTATTTGCTGATTTGTTGATGATATTTGATTTATAGACAGTTGGATCGTCTTTTTTGTGTTTATTCTAGTGGATTTCACGCTGGATTCCGTACTAGATACTATTTCCTTGTATTCGCTTGATTTCTCAAATTGATCAACTGTTTCTATGCTTTTCGAGTACTCAAACAGCCGAGTCAAGTCGTTCTCTTCATCCTGAATAACCTTTTTACTTTTGACATCAATTTTCTCTGTCAGTGAAGCGCTTTCATTTAGTATCGCACTGTCTGTTTTGAAACTAATACCTTTTTTCTCGAGAGAATCTTTCAGTTCCTCGTTTTTCTTTTCTTCTTTTTTCTCCTGTTCCCGTTTTATTTCTTCTTGCTTCTTCCTCTCCCTTTCTTCCTCTTCCAATCTTCTCAGTCTTTCCAATTCTAACTTCTCTTTACGCTTTATTTCGTTTTTCCGCTCAATCTCACCTTCTATCTCAGCTATATATTTATTTATTATTGGTGATATTGTGTCTTCCACCGTTGTTTCACCTTTGTATTTAAGGCTTAAATCATCCAATTTGGAATAGAGCGAATCCATCTTATCACTGCTTTTGCTCACATGGCGGGACTCCCAGCACAATAGCATGTAGTTCAACTCATCACCTAGCTTTTCACCGTCCATTTTAACTTTGTTTTATACACTGTACCTCAAATATGTTTTCATGTGGCTTGTTACTCAGATATACCGTGCAATTAGTAACAGAAGAGTCAATTAAATGATATAAAGTCTCTTTTTAGGAATTCATAATTAGCTTAGACCATCCCATACAATTATTCTCCATTTTCATCCACTTTCTTTCTGTTTGCTCTTTATCTTATTTTTACCATACCCTATGGCAATTCAGCGCCAACTTTTTTAATATTTAAAGGCCCAAAATCCATGTATAGAAAGTGCGTAAAACAGGTGATTTTGTAGTTTAAGTAAAAATAGTAGCGGAAGAACATTTTTAGGTGTTTACTTGCGGTTATACTGAAGTTTTATTTGATTTTTATGCTTAGCACGATAACACAGTTTTAGTTTCAGCAATGCGTTTGTGTGACCTCATCAATTTTTCTTACATTTAATCCGAGTAGCAGCAGTAGCTTAACTGGATGAACGTTCCATGATTTCATCACTGGATTACCGGAGTGAATGTCCACGATCTTCACGCTATTTCTGAGCGAAAATGTTCGTTTTCCGTCTGACCCGCTGCGTTTGGACAGGATGTGGTGCTTCCTTCTCTCGACTTTGAGCGAAAGTGGCGAAAGGGTCGTAAGTTTGACGCAAGGGAACAAAATATGGGAACAACACATCGCCGTTTGGGATACGGGACGAGCAACCCCAGTATGCAATTCCCACTACCTGCTCAGCGGTGAGAAGGGTGGGTGGGAGAGAGAATTCAACACAAAATTAAGATAACATTAATATTCTAATTCTAAAATAGATAACAAAAAGGAATTATATTCACCTATTTACTTTTGGAAGGTAGTTGGTCTGGAAGCGGTGTATGTGGATCTCAAAGCCTTTGGAGCCATTGGGAGTTTCCTGATTGCCGGGAATTTGAGCTTAGAATTAAAGAATTGAGTTGTCTTTGGTCTCCTCGCGAGTTTAGAATCTATTTGAGATACGCGAATTATCTGAATGCTACTGCGTCTAGCACGGTGAGAACCGGCCAACTCCTCGTACATCTGACTTACAGCACCAGTTTTGCTTATATCTCTGTATTCCTTATACATATAAACAACGCTTGTACGGCTTCTGTATTGAAGCAAGATGGCGAAGTTCTTGACGTATGTTGGTCTTTTCTCAAAAATTCTAGTTACTGACAATATCTCACCGTTGGCCCTCTTCACCTTGTTCAATTTTGACATAAAGTAAAAAAATCTACTTTTAGCCACAACCTCGTTTGGAGCAAAGATACATACTCTAAATACCTTGGGATGTGGGTTCAATTCAGTTGGCTTACCACGTCCAATGACCATATACTGATTTATCTTCATCTGGAGAGATGGATCCGATTTCACTAACTTGCTCTTCATCTTTACCTATATTCAACTTGTCAGAAAGATCTGTATCGCTACCTGACAACGAAAAAACCTTTACTCAACTTCTTGTCTTTACTTGCTAAAACCAAGAATGTATTTCGCTCAAGAAATGAAATTCCACTCTCTATACTTTATATAGGAAAAGAACTTGATAGGTTTGTTCTCTGTTGCTATTTTACGCGTCTCAAAAATGATTTTCGCTTTTCCTCGCAATAACTAATATATATATGTGTACGTATTTACTTATTTAAAATACAAGATTACTTTTTTAACTTCAGTTAATGTTTAATTGGCACCTATTCGATGTCTCCGACACATACCGCCTAACACGTTGCCGCTTTTGAGATCTATAAAGAGGTATCGAGTTTTAATGATAAAAAATAAAAGGGTTTAATTAACAGTAGAAATTTAAGTAAAGTAGCATGCTTTACTTGTTCAAAGACAAGCACAAGCGTTGGGTAGGATGGCACCGGAAAGCCTAGAGTGATTTCGGACGAGACCTATTGATTGTGAAACCCTCAAGCTATTACCGATAAATTGGGCTTTTTAGAATATATGACTGCAGCCAGGGTATCTAAGCTTGTCCTGAAGTTTGGATGTAAATTTATTTTCAAACTTTCTCTTTAATTTCTGTAGTTGGTCTTGTTTTGTTTTTAAAGGCTCTTTAGATTCAAATTGCTAGCTTGCTTTGTTTAATTTAGATTTCGTCGCGCACTTTGGCAAAACTCCAGTCTGTTCTAGTTCATATCTTTAGTGGGTGATACGTAAATGCTGAATGTGATGCAAATCGCCTGCCTAAATATGCCTTGTAGCGCAACGATTATGTGAGACGGATATGCTCGGGACGGATTGGGTAAGTTTTTTGAAAATAACAACGATTCGGATGGTTCTGATTCTGCATATACCTAAGATATTCTAAACATTGTTCTCTAAAAAGCATACATAAAGAGGGAAAAAGAACTTTTACGTTTAGTAATTTCTTTTTATTAACTAAGTTCAAAGCACACAATAGGGAGTAGAATTGGCGCCAGCTGGAGGAAATTAGTTGAGACTAAATATACCCCACTGGATAAGAATAAACTACTATTATGTTGGAAGATGGAAATAAAATCGAGAGGACTAGGAACAAGAGGGATATGCAGGATGAACGTTTTGTTTTTGTTTCTTCTAGTAATAATTTTTGTCGTTCAAACAAATGGGTACCAGCAGGGAGATAATGTGGAGATAATGTTAAATAGGATATGGAAATATGAGGAAAGCATTTCAACCTCAGATTTCTCATTTTACAGTAAGATACCACTATGTCAGGGAGGAAAGAGTATTGAAAACATGTCTTTTAATGAGATTGTGAGAGGAGACCAAATAATAACTTTAAATGCAACTTTTGGAAGGAACGAATTGGACAAGCCCCTTTGTACGGTGAATTTAAATTACGAACAACTTAAAAGACTTGGAGAACACATTAGGAATAACTATGTATTTGAAATTTATGTTGAAGATAAAGCAATAGCTAAGACACTTGGAGTTATAAATGAGAGTGACAACGCTATTTTAATTACAGGTTATGATCTTATTATAGGGTATAAAGGTAGTGATATTGTTTCTTTGGAAGCGAAGTCCAGAAGGGAACATATGATTAATATAGATAAAGCAATATCCTCAGATAGAGTTGGAAAGTTTTCAATGATTAATATATATTATAGTGTAGAATGGGTGGACGTTACTAACACAATAAACAGCGAGTACGAAATATCATTTAATAATGAACTCAAGAAACAAGTCAAAATACCAATGATTAGATGGTTAGGGGTGTTTAACAGTGTTTTCCTAACTATTTTAATTATCTCAATGTTACTCCTAATTTTCATGCAGGTTCTTAGGTCAGAATTTTCGAGATACTTTCCAATGGGGGAAGACGATCTGAATTTGGCCTTCGACGACGATCCTATCGAAATGAAGGGTTGGAAACTTTTACATGGAGACATTTTTAGATCTCCAAAATACAGAATGATCCTCTCCTCTTTTGTTGGAAACGGATTTCAAATATTATTTGTTGGATTGATAATATGCATTACCAACAATGTATCTATGTTCAGAAACTTATCATTTGATACAGAGACTGTAAAGTTCTTGCTTCTGTTATTCACTGTTTCATCCTATATTTCTGGTTATGCATCTTCATACATATATACATCAATGGGAGGAAGGAAATTCAGGTATAACATATTTCTAACTTGTTTTATCTACGTATTTCCAGTATACTGTATGGTTTTGGCAGTTAAGTCACTAACCCTTTCTTCAGGACCTAGGTTGTTTGATATTTTTTCTTCCATTAAAGTATTCTCTCTCTATTTAATGGTTTCCATGCCACTTTGCTTCATTGGTGGACTTTTTGGGAAGAAAAGATCAGAAAAAAGCTTCAAGTTTCCTTGTAAGACAAACAGACTTCCAAGACAGATACCAAAACAAAAGTGGTACAATTCACAAAAGCTTCAGCTCTTTATTTCTGGTTTGATTCCATTCTCGGCAATTTACGTTGAATTACACTATTTACTAGTGTCTTTTTGGAATTATACTCCATTTTACTTCTACAACAACAAACATCACAACAATTTCCTGCTTCTAACTATAAGTACCATTCTTCTAATTCTTGTTGGTTCAACATCCTCGATCATTCTGATATATATTCAACTTAACTTGGAAAACTACAGATGGTGGTGGTTCTCGTTTTTTAATGGCCTTTCTCCTTGCATTTACTTTTTTCTATTTTCGCTTTATTATTTTTTCTCATATTCAAATCACGTATTTGGATTCATTCAACTCACACTATTTGTACTCTCGAACATAATAATCACATACACTCTTGTTCTTTCCCTTTCTTCAATTACATTTGTTTCCTCTTATCTTTTCATACACTACATTTACAAGCATATCAAGTCAGACTGAACGGGACGAGGAGTATAATATAAGAGAGATAGAGGGAGAGGGGAGGAGGAATGTATTTGAAACGAGAAAAAACAAATATCTATTATTTGGTTTTTTTATAACTTAAGATATAATTAATGACTAGTGCTTCCTGTAATACAACAAGATAACGTGCGACTAAAGAAAAGTCTAGGTTGAAATTCTACCTACCGAACTAATTTTACTTAAATACACTTGATTCTTTTACTTGTGAAACTAATCTTTCTCAGTTTCTTCTGATATTTCTAGAGTTCCTGGAGGGTCGTAATCGAGTACCGGCATTATTTCTATAAGCTTTTTGAATATTTCGTATTCCCTCTCACTGACAGGAGTCAGCACTTGTCCGGGTGTGTCTGTTTCCAGATCATTTTCTTTGTTTTCGTACTCTTTTATATATTCTTCACTCAATTCGCTGGTTTCACTGCTCACCTGTTTACACTCCTCGCCTTTTATTTCTGTGTATTCATTTGTGGGGTTAACACGTGTATATGCATGCATGTTTTCATTAGTAGGGTTATCATTATTTTTGGCTTTTGAACCGTAAGAATATTCCGACATGTTGACACAACCAACGTTAATTTTGTTGTCAGTTGAGCAGGTTGCATCTTGGCTGACTTTTTTTGTATCGTTAGTCTCACTTTGACTTTCATCAACCCCTTCTTCACTACATTTTTCTGATTCAATTGGAGTTGTTACCTCTCCAAAGAACTGGGACTGTGTTTGAATCTCGCCTTTAATTTCGTTTTGATTTTGTATTACTAAACCATAAGTCATCTCTTGCTCTTCGTTTTTATCTTTTTCTTCACAAAAACTTTCCAAAGTTATGTTTTCCTGTGTATTTGAAAGTTCAGAATTGTTTTTATTCATAAAACCTTCTGGGATGATTAACTCTTTTTCAATATAACCACCGCTATTTTTCGTGCTCCCATTCACGTTGGGATCATCCAAATCTTCATCTATGTTCTTAAAATCATCAGTTATTGCTTTTTGAATGATTTCTCGCTTATCTTGTGTTAAGTTATTTGTTTGCTTAATTTGAAATAGATCAAAGGAGTTGTCTCTTATAATAATATTTCCTGCGAAGTGCGAGTCTCCGTAAGGATCGCGTATTTCGTCATTTTTGAGTGTTGGTTCATTATTAGTCTCTACTCTCAATTCTTGGGTTTCTAGATTTGTGTAATCCTCAACCTCAGCATCTTGTTTCCCGTTGTAACAATTTACTTCGTTAAACTCCACCTCACTTTCCCGTATTGACTCATCAAAATCCTCCTTTAAATCGTCTTTTTCGACATCAGCTGTGTTTTTGGCGAAATCTTTAAGTTCATAGTTGATTCTATTGGAAATTTCGTCAAAACACGCAAATATATACTCGGGTTTAGTTGGAGAATTCATATTAAAGACCGATAAATCTGCGTTTTTTTTATCGGTATCAGTGGAAACAGTTACGAGTTCTCTTTCATGTTTGCCCATACTTGGTTTTCTTCTAAAAGGAATATCAACCATAGGTCCAGCAGCTATATCGCATCCCAGGAGTCCCCTTCCGCCCCAAGAGGAATCAGGAGTAATCGATATTTCTCTCAATAATTCAGTTTCAGAGTTGTAAACACTCAGTGATACTTGAGAACCGTTATTGTTTTTAATGAAATTCAGGAAGTCGTCCGTGGAATAAAAAGGCCTTTTAAGAGAATTGCTTCCAATAATATAATCATCGTTTGGAATTATACCTGACACTTGTGCCGGAGAGGAATTTTGAACGTTAACTACCTTAACCCCATTTTTTGATATTTCCTCCCAGTGAACACCAATCCCAAAACCAGTAATGCGTTCGTCAAAGTTAACGAACTGGAATACTTTTTGAGTCTCAAAGGGAATGTTGTGATTTAACTTCAATCTAATTCCATCTGATTCATTTCCTTGTTTCTCTGTTTTATTTTCGTCACAGACTAGGTGCTTGACATCTTCGGTTCGAGCCTTGTTCACAGCATCGATAGATGTGTTACTTGGAATTAAAACAAAAGTTCTTATCTTTGAAGAGAGTGAATTGTACACACTAATCTTTAGTTTAGATCTTGCTACGCCTTTAAGTCTTTTCACAAAAAAGTCGTGTGAAGCATCAGAAATTTGGGTAAGTGGTACTCCATCTATCCCCACTATATAATCAAAGTATCTCTCCAACCCCAATAACTTTCCCAAACTTGTCTCCCCGTAATTACAAACCCTGAAACCTCCAAGCTCCTTTGAATTGGAGGCTCCCATTTAATTTCGTATATTTACAAAACCGAAAGGCAAACAAAATATACCTAAATCCTTATGGAACAACCTGAATGCAGTTCAGTCAATCTCTTAACCTCAATTCCAATCTCTGCGTGCTCTATTCAACTTTCAAGTTTTTAATTCCGCATTTATTACAACTATTACTTTTTAAAGTGTTATATTTAATAGCGTGGGCAAACTGAGGTGGAAGATGTCACAAAAAACAAAGTAAAGAACACAAAGGTGTATCGCTATTGAGAAACCAAAAATACATGTAGGGCGATATGTGATTATTTACTATTTCTTTTCCCCACTGGAAAATTTTCACAAAAATTAGAAATTCATCCCTTATTCGGGGAAATTCTTAAGCGCTAAGTTAAACACATTTGGCGCTGCATGCTTAAGGTTAGTCATCGGAGTGTAAATGCAATACAGCCTCCAGTACTATGAAAGTAATTTATTAAAGTCAACCTTAGGTGCAATTAATTTGGAAATGGACCCTCTTTTTCCGGAGAGAACGTTCCCGACCGGGACAATTACATCGTTATCTTGGCTATCCATTGAATCTTGCATCTCTTCAATGGGTTTGTTTTCTGTTGGAGTGTCCTTTTCTCTCTCAGAGGTTACATTGAGAGAGGCAAGCTTCTTTCTTTGCCTAAGTATTTTTCTCACCTTTTTGTGAACCTCAATTTCCCTTATGCAGACCATCATAGCATCCATAAATTGTGTAGGGATGTTTTCAATTATAGTGGTTTTTCCAGATTTATTCCTTCTGGAAAAAATTATTTTTGATCTAGAATAATCCCAGTACCCATCTCTAAGGTCGTTTGCAAATATTATTCCTCTCTTTTCAGACTTTTCTCCTCTGCTCACTCTGAGGTCGCTTTTTGTGTAATACGAAAGAAAGGCAATGGGATCGGTCCCGTCCATAACGAAAAACCTCACTTTGTTTGGTGAAATGTGAGAATCCCAGTCTCCGACCAACTTAACCGCAACACAGCCTCTTTTGCCAATATCCCAAGCAGTATGGTAACCCATTGCAATATCGTCGGGTATATATTCTCCCCGAGGAATCCACGCATTTTGACGTATCTCATTCATTTCTTCAGGAGCTATCGTAAGCAAATCTTCTCCTTTTTGGATTTGCTCAACAATCTCATCGTGAAAAAAGTCGGGATTGTCATCTTCATTTCCTTTGTCTCTTTTTCTTCTATGTCTTATCCTTTGTCTATATTTAATGTCTCCGAGTCTCGAGTTCCCTTTTTCATTGGTTTGAAAAACCTTAAGCTTATCTTGAATGGCACTGTCAAACTTATTTTTTGAAGAAAACAAAATTGAACTCGAGTCCAACTTTACATCGTTCTCACAGTCACATGATAGTTCGTCCTCGTCATCCCCATAAAAATCATTCCAATCATAGTCTCCACTATAGTAACCCTGGACATTTGCCAATATCTTATTAACTGTTGTAGACTCTACATTACCATCCTCAGACGTAGAGAATCCCTGATTCATCCCACTTATCGCCTAACACAAAGTAAAGTATCACAAATTTGCTCTTAATCGCCTTTCTTCTGTTGTCATTTCAATTGTGTTCCCACAACCTACCTAAACCTGGTATGCTCAGCTTTGGTGTTTAACTGATGTTGGTGCTTTTAGCCAATTCACCTTTTAATTCTCTATTTATATGTTTTGCTTCTTACCTTTTTCTATTTATTCTTAGTCCTATTTTCTTGTTTGTGTGTACTTGTTATGTTAGGCGCCATCATTCCGCTATTAATTAATAGTTTATTATCTTACGGCCTTTCAATTGGGCGAGAATTGAATAGATACTGTATGTCAAGCTGGTTCAACTTTATGAGCAAGAATTTTGGGAGTATTTAAGAGGGAAATAAAAATATACAGGACAGTATCACTATATTGCCATATTTACGACATATTTCCCGTTAATAATGGCTTACCTGTGAATGAATTAAGGACTTAAGGGTAAATTTACGCTGGAATAAAGTTCAATGTTAAAATCTTTCATAAACCGCATTTAAATACTTATTCTCATTGATTCTTCTCTTCCCTCTTTTACTTGCTTATCTTTTTAGCATCCTTTCCGTTAATCATTTTACTGCCAATTTATTAGTTTTATAGATCGGAGGGTTTTTATATACGTAATGGAGGAAGAGGACTGGGAGTCCTTGATTTTAAAGAGAGCAATTGAGAGAAACAGTCCCACTCTTGCTGATCTCCTTGAGATTTATGAATCGTGTAAGTTGCAATCTATAGTGATCAATTTTATAATTGCGGTTCTAAACAATAATAAAAAGTATAACTGTTTGGCTCGCAATCTATCATTTTTTGTTAAGCTAACTCACAAAATTACTTGCTTGTTAGACAACAAATTGAAAAATGAACTACGAATACGCACATGTGAGCATGCCGTGCATAATAAAGAAACAACAACTCAAACGAGAGATACAAACCATATGGATGCTGAAGGCGAGTGCATCAAAAACAATGAAAAGCATAATATTTCAGGAAAACACGGTCTAAGTCGTTCACTTTATCATAATCAGGGAGACTCGGATATTAACCCAGAACCAAGTTTTACTAGCAAGAAGCTACTTGAATCTAAATTACTGCAATTGCAACAGGAGCTCACAAATTCATATAGAAACAAATCAAATTTCGACAACTCTATAAATAGTTTGAAGGAGAGAATTGAACAATTAGAGGCGGAACTCGCAGAAAAAGAAACATTAATAAGAAGTCTCGAGAAGAGGGTGGCAAAGTAACTACTTATCGGTTAACAGGTTTCGAAACATCGAGTGTATCTTACGGAAATGCACGAATGCCCTCTTCCTCCTTAGTTTATTCATGAGACAGGATTCTCACAACTCAAGTCTAAAGTACTTACCATTTTAAACAAAAAGTTATGAATTAGTGTGTTTTGTGTAGGTTCTTACCCATATTACTGATTTGTAGTAGGAGATGAGTGTCAGTGTAGTGAACACCTGGAAAAAAAGGTTTTCGTCAAATAAGTCCTATAGAATTTCTGAACGGGAGTGAGACTGAACGCATATATAGGAAAAATAGTAGCTATAACTTCAAGTTTACGTATTTATGATGTCGCAGTGCAGACTTAAACTAGTTTCGTGGGTGGCAATAGAGTCTCTACCCTCAGAATGGAACAAATGTGGCGGCAAAATGGCAGTTTAAAAACTAAAATGGAAAGATAGGAACAATATAGAGTAGATATTGGAGGCAGAACTTCTTTTTCAGAGTGGAGGCGAGATATTTATCAACGTTTTGTAGCTTAGGCCACAAAAGTAGAATCCACGCATAAAAGAGAGCTCAATTGAATCAGAACGGAACTATGAGTGGGTGAAGCATTTCTAGATAGTGGGGGGGGGAAGTGGCGGAAAACCGGATACAATAAAGTATTAATGAATAGAGGCAAAATAACATTAAATGCATATACGTTTATTAAATGATTACAGAGACTCGTACGAGTGAGCCCCTCAAAAAGATAACCAATTAATCATATTTACAGCAAAGCAGACCAAATACATATGGTATATATAATCACGTAAAAGGATATTAGTAGTGGAATAAATAATATTATTAAATATTAGTACTAAAAGTAACAATTCGGGGTGAGGGGAAATAAATTGACATTTTCTATTCAAAAAAGGAGTAAGAATAGGAATATTAGAAAAAAGGAAGAGGTAGATGATGCGACTGTTAAAGACTTGTTTATCTGTGTTTTTGGGTTTGTCTTTGGTGTCTATAGCGAAGGCTGCTGACGAGAAAAAATATGATGGCCCAGTAATAGGTATTGATCTCGGTACCACATACTCATGTGTTGGTATATACAAAAATGGTAGAGTGGAGATTATTCCAAATGAGCAGGGTAATCGTATTACTCCATCATACGTATCATTTACTGATGAGGAAAGACTAATAGGTGAATCAGCTAAGAACCAAGCAACAGTTAATCCAGCTCAAACATTGTTTGATGTAAAAAGGCTTATTGGTCGTCGTTTTAAGGATGATTCAGTACAAAAGGATAAGACCCTTTTGCCATACGAAATTATCAACAAAGAGGGTAAGCCATATATTCAAGTTGAAGTGAAAGGCGATAAAAAGCAACTTGCCCCAGAAGAAGTATCAGCCATGGTTTTACTGAAGATGAAGGAAATAGCAGAGGCCTACTTGGGTAAAGAGGTAAAACATGCGGTTATCACAGTACCTGCCTACTTTAATGATGCTCAACGTCAAGCTACAAAGGATGCCGGTGCAATTGCAGGTTTGAATGTTATTCGTATAATAAACGAGCCAACGGCAGCAGCTATTGCATTTGGACTTGACAAAAAAGCAGAAAAGAGCATTTTGGTTTACGATTTGGGAGGTGGTACTTTTGATGTTTCCCTTCTCACCATAGACAATGGTGTCTTTGAAGTCGTCGCTACCAGTGGTGATACACACTTGGGCGGTGAGGACTTCGATCAGCGTGTTATGGACCATTTCATTAAAATTGTGAAGTCAAAGACAGGTAAGGACGTTAAGTCAGACAAGAGGGCTCTTCAGAAACTTAGGAGAGAGGTAGAAAAATCAAAGAGGGCCCTTTCATCTACTCCTCAAGTTAAGGTGGAAATAGAGGACTTAATGGACGGTGTTGATCTCAGCGAAACTTTGACAAGAGCCAAATTTGACGAATTGAACGCAGATCTGTTCAGAAAGACGATTGACCCAGTAAAGAAAGTCTTGGAGGATGCAGGGATAAAGAAGTCAGAAGTAGACGAGATCGTCCTTGTTGGTGGTTCCACTCGTATTCCAAAGATACAGTCTTTGATCAAGGAGTTCTTCGACGGAAAAGAACCAAACAGAGGTATTAACCCGGATGAGGCTGTCGCTTATGGTGCTGCCGTTCAAGCAGGTATTTTAGCAGGAGAGGGAGGTAGCGACTTGTTACTTTTGGATGTTACTCCACTCACTTTGGGTATCGAAACTGTTGGTGGTGTTATGACAAAGTTAATTTCTCGTAATACGGTCGTACCTACCAAAAAAAGCCAGGTTTTCAGTACCTATCAGGACAACCAACCGGCAGTCTTGATTCAGGTATTTGAAGGTGAGCGTCCAATGACGAAGGACAACAATTTACTCGGTAAATTTGAGCTCACTGGGATCCCACCTGCACCAAGGGGTGTTCCTCAAATTGAGGTCACCTTCGAGGTTGATACGGATGGCATCTTGCAAGTTAGCGCTAAGGATAAGGGTACAGGCAAATCTGAAAAGATTACAATAACAAATGACAAGGGAAGACTTTCTCAAGAAGATATTGAGCGTATGATCAGGGAAGCCGAGCAGTTCGCAGAAGAGGACAAGCTAGTTCGCGAAAGAGTTGATGCCAAAAACGCCCTGGATAGTTACGTCCATTCCATGAGAATGAGTATCGAGGACAAGGACAAACTCGGTCAGAAACTAGAGGAGGACGACAAGGAAAAAATCAAGGAGGCCCTTAAAGATGCCGAAGACTTCATGACCAGCAATCCTGACGCGGACGCCCAAGAAATCAAGGACAAGCTCAAAGAAGTCGAGGGTATCTGCAACCCAATTATCGCTGCTGTTTATGGACAAGCCGGAGGTGCCCCTGGTCACTCTGGCGATGAATACACTGGACATGATGAGCTCTAAATTAAGTTTTATTTTGTCTCTAGAATTAGCTAATACTAGAAATTTGTTATTACATCCAAGTACCGGGTTCATGCAGATTTGCAAACGCTGCATACACATTGCCGCCCTACTTGATATGTTTCCACATGAAATGAGCGCCATTGTGTGACTTGGCCCACACTGAGTTTTGGTGGCACTAATTTCGTTTTTTAAATTGAAGGGTAGTTTTCTTGACGGCCTGTGCTTTATTTTACTTTGTCTTGTTTGCATTATTATGGGTGGAAAAGTTGTGAATGGCGAATAAGTGTCACTGAGGACCTCGGTCGTGTAACTCTAGGTTTTCTTCTTCGACGCCCGGGCGTCGATTTGTATACCTGTCTACCTGTTTGAGAGTGTGTAAGACGTTTTGCTAGTGTCTAGGTTATTGTGCTTTGCGACAATAGGGATTGAGAAGCGAAGGGAAGAGGGTAGAAAAAGTGTGATAACTGAGGAAGGGGAAGGGAAACGTTAAAATTAGAGTTGCATGTCTCGCTTTTCTTTCAATAAGCCTCTGCCATTGCACAAGTTGAGAATTACTTTGAAATAGTTTACTTTATAATATTGAGTAACGGAACGCAACAACAAAAACTCTAAAAATAATAATTTTGAAGTTTCATTCTTGAATTTTTCTAAAGGGGTATGGTTTGAAAAAAAATTTTCCCACGTAATTATTCAAGTACATATTTTTTTGGGATAAAGACACAAAGTGCCCAAAGAAGTAAATAAATTCATTTTTTAATTGCTTTGGATTTTTAGAGAATAAATTTTATCATGTAATTTGATTTGTTTCAGAGGTTGCATTTTATTGGTGATTCTTAAAATAAGTGGATTAATAAGAACATATAGTTGATTGAAGAGGGAATATAGATATACCTGGGTGCGTATGTGTTATATGCATGTATGAAAGAAACGCATCGATATCCTGTTTTATTTGTTTAAATGCTTTAATATATTGAACTTCGTGTTGAGTTTTAATTCAAATTATTAGTTTTAGAAGTTATTATTGTTGGTTACAAGCATAAAAGGTTTACTGGAAGGGATCTTTATTATTTTTTTGTTCATTTGTAATAAAGGAGAGCAGGAAAGGACAAGTTGGTTGCCAAAACCGTTATTTGGAGCTTTATTTTCTAATAGTAAAGTGCAATTGTACAAAGTTGTTTGCAATAAGTAAAAGTGCGATACTTTTTCGTAAATAAGGCACATTGAAAATGGCTTCCATTTTATCTGGGATTTCATCACAATACAATGAATTGTGGAAGGCGATAATAAGGCCACCGAGGGACAAATACAGCATAAGGGACTTGGGCCCAATGAAGTTTGCAATAGGAAAATCGGTTTACAAAAGATCAGATTTTACACTTCGGAACAGACGACAACAAGTACTTCATTGCAGCCACTTTGAACCAGTGGATGAAGAAAGGTTTTCAGATTCCCTTCCCTGTGTGATATATCTTCATGGGAACTGCAGTTCAAGAAGAGAAGCCTTGCCATACGTTCCATTACTTTTACCCATTGGAGTTACATTGATGGCAGTAGATTTAAGTGGTTCGGGTATTTCGGATGGTGAGTACATTAGTTTAGGATATCACGAAAAGGATGATCTTTCAGTATTAATAGAATACTTACGTAAATCGAAGCGTTGCAGTTCAGTTGGCATATGGGGAAGGTCCATGGGAGCAGCGACGGCATTAATGTATTCAGGGGTGGAAAAAGGAGATGGTTTTTTAAAGGGTGTGGTGATTGACTCGAGCTTCTGCAGTTTGAGACAACTTTGCCACGAATTGGTTCACCACTATGTTCCATTGTTACCGAATTTCTTGGTTGATTCTGCATTGGCACTATTGAGAAAGACAATTAGTGAAAAAGCCAAAGTTAACATTGACGATATTGCTCCTTTAAACTCTGTAAGCAATGGAAGGGTTCCTGCGTTGTTCATTTCGGGGATGAGCGATACTCTGGTTAATCCTAGTCACTCAAAGACGCTACATGATAATTATGGTGGCGAAAAGATGTTGATGATTATTCCTGGAAACCACAATTCTGAGAGACCAAAGTTCGTGAAAGCGTCAATAGTTATTTTTTTCTATACTGTATTTAAGTGCTTTAACTCAAAAAAGTCATCTATTTCTCTGCAAACATTCATAAATACTGACTTAAATTTAATCTTCAATAGTGGAATATTTGAAGACGAAAATATATCAAAAAAACCTTTTAAACATACATTCTACGCAATACAACAGTATATACGTTATAATGTAGCATCAACAAATAACAATATTGTGAATACAAACCTGTTGAGTCAATCAAAGGACGAAGAGGATTTTGACGAGTTATTGGGCAGTAAACAAACAATGGAAGATACAGTAGATAAAAAGTCTAATTCTACTTATGTTAGCAACAACACAGGAAACGGAATTGCAATGAGACCACCTGATGTTGATAAGTATATAGATAAAATGATTCCTTTGACTCACGAATGCAGTAAAAACTCTGTTTCTTCTTCATCTTCCATTTATTCAAGTGAGGCCTCTTATTCAAGAAGCACTACATTAGAGACATTGAATAGTCAAAATATGGAGGGAGGAATAAATTTGAGTAAACTGAGTTCCTTTGAAGAGTTTAGTGGCGTCGGGAATGGTTTTATACAAAACCACAATGTATCAGACTACAGAATTGATGGAAGACCGGGAATTGTGGGAAATAAGTCCCATCAACAGAATTATTTTTACTACCAACAACACGGAGTAAATGTCTTGCCTTCAAAGGGAGGAAACGTTGGAGGTGCTTATCCAATAAATATAAATAAAAACAGGGTTTCGACGTTAAGTAAAAGAAAGGAATAGTGTTAAATTTCAAGTTTTGCATATAAAAAGGAAGTTTTACGAATTTTCATGCTAATTATTCAATATGTTTCCTCTTTATTTTAAAATTTGATGTAACCTTGTTTTACGCGATACTGGACTTATTCTTATAAGACTTAAATCTAATGAATAGTAGAACATAGCTTAACTTATGTTTTGTAAACTGAAAAGAAGGTGTATGTATTATCATCTATATACTTCAGCAAAAATCACAATAGACGCTTAATTACCTAGTTTAACTTGAATTAACTTTATTTTATCTCACTTTCGACGGAGATTAGTTTTGTATTTTATACGCCCAATCAGGCGTTTATTTCTGCTCATTTACGAGTCATGCAACTGTAGTGAGTTTGTAGTGTTGTGTGGTCAACTGTCTCTGTTACCAACCAATATAATTGTAGTTATTACCATTTGGTGCAGACCCAAATAGCTGAGGAATCTATTAAAATATGAGAATGAAACACATTTAATACGCGAGCATGTGTACTTAAAACGCAATTTGGGTTTGGGTTGCCAAGGAGAAAATATTAGATGGCGCCAAGTGGACAAAATAGTGGTAGTATTATTTGATGTTTCCTTTTTATATTTACAAGTTGATAGTTAACTTAAATGTAAGGAGTCTATGCGTCGGTTGATACATTATCTTAATGTGATCTGCATAAAGTAAGTTACACCTTATGCACGAATAATGGGATTTAAGAGTAGTTTTAATACTCAGTCAAAGTAAGGGTATCGAGAAAGGTGAAGGAATAAATTGACTTTAGGGTGCATAGGTGGCCATATATGATAAATAGTGGGAGGAGTAACGGATTGATATTTTTAGGATGAAATAAAAGTACAAGCGTTTTTGAGTGTAGGAGAAAATAGTTGTGATGTGTAACACTACAAAAGACGATCTTTCCGAGTGGAGTGACTCAAGTTATAGTTTAAGGAGGAGATACAGCCTGAACTGGAGTGCAATAATTCGGGAAATTCCGGAAGACCTAGAACTAGATCTCGGTTTGGAGGAGACTTTTTCAAAATGGAGTGTCTCTCAGGGATACTCACTTCCAAATTCGGTTGAAATAAAGGAAGAAATGTGCATACTTAAGGGAATAAGAAAGGCAATAGTATTGAGTTTTCCCTCGAGAAGCTCAACCAGGAGTTTTATCAGACTTTCCAAAAGAAGTATTTGGGAGGAGATATCAAAGGATAGTACTTGTGAACTTTATGTATACTGCGTTCCTCCGTTTTCTTTTAAGCCATTGCTTACAATGGAGTCTATGAATGTTTCCACAAACTATTGGTTAATTAGGGGAATTTCTGGGGAGGTGGTGAGCGAAGAAGCCTTTTGGGACTTTATAGGAAGAGGGAATAGGTTTGGCGAGCACTTAAGGAAGGTTGTTTATATAAGGGATGAAAGAAGAACATCAATAGGATTCTCAAATATGGGGTTTTGTTTCTTGCAGTTTTCGTCCCCTTTGACCTCCTACAGGGCTTTGAGGTGGCAACTTAAACAGGAAACGGACAAGAGGTTTTCAAAACCAATAATTGTTGGAAAAAGACACGTGCAGGCCATGTTGAGTTTGGTGGGGAAATTAGACAAGTACGAAACCAAAACTTTAGAAAAACTTAGAGTTGCATTGGAAAGCGAGGAATTTGCAAGTTTAAGTACAGACACAACAGGACAGAGGCAAGTATCGAGGGAATATTTAATACTTAGAAATTATTTGCGTTTTTGGACAAAGTCCCACATTAATAGCATTCCACTGAACAAAAATATAGAATTTTTCTTAGTTGAAAGTGACGAGAATGCGAAAAAAAGTTTTGCAAATATTCTTAGTTGTTGTGACCCTACTTTCGAGATCCCAGGGGGGCTTAAGTTATATTATAGCAAGCATCTAAATGTTTATTGGGATTGGAATTCAAGAATTTTTTTGCATATCCAAAACAAGTCAGTTTTTGAGTATGATTACGAATTATCATCTTTAGTTTGCATTTCAAATATAGATACAGAAGATAAAGATAATGACAACATTACGGTAAATAAAAATAAAGATGAAAATAACATCGTTAAGAGTATTGTTAAGAGTGATATTGATAGAAGAAACAAAAGTGAGGAAAGCAATTTTGCCTTCAGAAAAAGCAAAATTCACAGTGAGAAGGAGAGGTTTGTTGCTTCTTTAATTGAAACTACTAAAATGCAATTGAGTAAGAGTTCTATCACAGGAGGAACAGTTGGGAACTGTACCAATTCCACCTCATTGAATAATAAGAAACAATTGGGTGATTCTAAAGATAAGAATTTCCTAACAAAAAAAAGGAGTATATCAGAATTTTTTGATATTTCAAGTATTGATCACTCAGATGTATATAGAACTCGAAGCAATTATAGTCATTTAAACAAAAAAATGAATGATAACTTTAAAAGAATCGGTGGTGAATTGAACAATAGTAACATTGAAGAGAAAATAAAAAGTGATTCCATAAAGGAGTATGACAGTTTAAATAACTTAAATTTATGTGGTGGTAATAGCATCGAGGCTGACAGAACAATACATGGCAAGCAGTTGGAGTTGGTTTCTGAAGATAAAAAAGCTGAATTGGAAGACTTGATTTGTTTTGTATGTTGTAGAATATTTAACTCGTTAAAAGAGAAAATAAGCCATGAACAGAGCTCTTTACTACACAAATACAATTTGGAGAACTCGGATCCATAGTTAATTCTATAAATACAAGGATATTAATTTCAGTTAATCTACAGAAAAAAATGAGTTTCTGAGGTGTTCAAATAAATGTTGCATGATTTTATCGATATCATTAGATGTATTATCTATGCATTCAACATTATACTCTTTTCCAACGGTTGAAAGAAGATAGTTTTGAATCTCTCTAATTCCATGAATATTGCTTGAATACTTGGAGTCCAATAAACCCTTTCCTCTTTGATAAAAGCGTTGTATATGTTCATCTGGGTTTTGAATGTATATTAGAAAAGTAAACAGATTTATTCTGGCTTTATTATTTTTATTCAAACCAGATGGAGCGGAAAGTTGTTTGATTCTCTCAAAAAGTCTGGGGGTAATGTGCACTCCCTCTACAATTATACTCTTGTTATTGTTAATGTGGTTTTCTATAATCCCAAAGATGTAATCCTCTATCTTATACGACTGAAGCAAATATCCGTTTAATATTAAATCTTCCTCTGTTTCACTTTCGTTTTTAATGTAGTTGAATTCCTTGTTGTCAATGCACTTGTGTACTTGATAACTAGAGTAGTGGAGGGACTTTTCATCTTTATATTTGGAGGTTGAAGCCAAAATGTGTCTTATGCTATCCGTTTGCAAAATATACTTAACCTTTAGATAATAAGACAAATGCGAGCTGATTGTACTTTTTCCACTCCCAGAAGTCCCTGATATCAATATAACCCATGGAACGTCTTTTTTCCCATACAAATAAGACAATATCCTAACCAATAATTTATATTTTTCCCTCAACAAACTGTAGTGTTGAATGTCATCTTCATAAGCGAATTTCAATTTAGTTAGTGGAAAAAATACCAAAAAAGGAATGTTTTCCAGTTTAAAGTAATACTTGCCTTTCTCACCTGTAGTTTTCTTCAATATATCATCAAATATATCCATGCTATCAATCATATCATCACTTTTCAGTCCAATCAGCGTATATATCTTGCAAATATCGCATCTAGAAACCACAATAAAATCACAGTTTTGTTCTTTTTGAGTGTAATCACACAAGAAACTCGTTTTTAAATTTTCTATAGTTATGCCATCGTCGCTATTAAGTTCGAGTTTCTCCCAATTTTTAATTGTTGTTTCTTGAGAGTGATCATTTTCATCTTTCCTATTCTTCCCACAAACGCCAACAATTACCCAGTCCATTATAGCATCTAATTGAAACAGCAGTTTCTTTGAATTATACACAATATTTCTTCTTTTGCTTTCCCATTACCCACATTTAAACCATAACTTAAAAACGTGTAAACATCAAATATACGAACACATGTAATACCTTAGTGTACTTTTATTATAGTATTCGGTATTATTACAAATTAAGTTTTACCTTGTCATGAATAATTCAATTAATAATTTGATATTCAGCTTTACCAAGTTTCATAAATATTAATTTCTCATTTTAATGTCATCATTATGCGCGCCAAATAACGGTACTTGTTAATTTTAAAATGGTTTTTACCGGTAAAATAATTTGCATGTGGTTAAATTACTTGTAGCAAAAGTTGTATTGTTGCAAATATATAAGTAAAAAGTCAGGAAGTAGCGATTGGATTACGAGAGGAGGTATGTGAGTGGACAATATGGAATGAGTTTGCATTGAGTTCGTTTTAATATGAATAGAAGGTGAATAACGAAGCTATTTAAAATCTAACAAAATTGTTTTCAGCCAGGGAAGAGATTACAAACGTAAATAAACGATGCTTTTTTCTTTAACTATAAATTTATTTGAGTCAAGGGTAATGTTGCATAATTTTGAAAAAATGGGAAACAACTGCGGTGATTATTTTAGATTAAAAAATACATGATTTGGACTATTAGTGCTAGGTAGTTTGATGCTCGGAATCCCACATAACAAAGATAATGACAAATGCAATATTTTGAAAACGGTGATATGATTTTTTTAAAAATTATTATTTTTGTTTGAATTTGTTACACATTTATCCAAAATACAAAAAATTAAGTATACGTAAATTAGTTATATATAGTTTATAACTTAACTATTTAGTAATAAGGAAGGAAGTTTAATATTATTATATAAATAAGAATAACTGAATATAATAAATCAATAAAAATTCAAATTTAGTTGTGAATTTGTTGTCACAATGAAGTTCTTTAAATGTTATTTATGCATAACATTCACTTTATTTTGGATAGTTAATGGCTCTCCTACATCAAATGTGAGGATTAAGGGAGAAGGCAATGGTAATGTTGGATCGATCAAGTTTGGAAGCCAGAATCCTGCAGTTTCAACCCTGACAACAACAAGAAAAACAGTTACTAATACAACCACTGAAAAGACAAATACAATAAAAAAAGCAACAGTTACAACAGTGACAACGTTATCAACCAAACAGGAAAAGTATTCACGAGAAAAAAATGAGGATTTGCTGATAATAAAAAGTATTCAAGATGAAGGTGAATTTGACTGTGAGAATGCAGTTTTTCCGAGTGAAATATTCAATTCACAACCACGGGATAATATGGTATACTTAAAGCCATCAAAGATACCAAATTCAGGTTTCACAAAGGCAGGATTGACAAAGTTCACAACAGCTTTTGGGATACATATTCTAGCAGATTCAGATGTACCAGACGATAAGATTTCATATTTAACTGAGTTATTGGCCAGTGTATTGGATAATGATCAAGATGGTTTAGTTGATGCAACTCAAAATACGATTTTGGAGACGATAAGGTCCTCAAATGGTATGATGGTTGTACTATCTGGGGACGAGGAATCGATTGAAAAATTATTGGATCCAAAGGATGGATTACCGCCTGAGTATTCATGCATGATGTTTTTACTTGTTGAACAGGCGAAAAACATCATTAGAGGTGGACCACACCAACAGTTTTGTCCATATGACCTAGATAAGACAACAGATAGGGGCTTAGGATTTGTTGTTGATTTTATATCTCAAGCAGCATATCCCGTGACCTTTTCATTAAATGAGGAAAGTTCAATGAGAATGGAGAACTTGTATAATTCAGCATTGAGAGGGGGATGGTTTTTGCCACAAAACATACCAGTCGCCAATAATGAATTTTGCGATGAAGACTGCAAAAGGCTTTCGTTCCAATCATGGTTAGCAACTTCTATTTTAGATCAAGATAAATGTTCTTGCATAAAGGCAAATGTGTTCAAACTATGTACATCAGAGGAAATTAAAAACATTTCTCCGGATGATTTTGCCTACTTTGCCAGTGCACTAAAAAGACCAAGTGCTTACTCATCTACAGCTATTGTCACCAATTAAAAAAGAAACTATCTTTAATTGTATTTTTATTTCCTACTAATTATGAATTGATTATAATTAATTTTTGTTTGTAAATTAAATAATATATATTTGATTCAAAACTTTAAATAAGTGGATAAATTTATGAAAAAAATGGATTTTACCGTAATTAATATATCAAACATGATTGTTTGTACAAATTCACGGGTTTAATTTATTGAACCTGAATTTAGTCTTTAATACATTTTATTTTGTTTAATTAACACTGTCGTTTTGACATAAAGAGCTGAAAATTGCATTGAGAAATTTTCAAAACCTAGGAGTTTAACTTGATTTTGTAATATAAAGTCAAGAATTGTTCCAAAATACTTAATTAGAAATATTTAAATTAAACCACTAACTATATGTAATTGTGTTCATTTGAGGGGCGAGAATGATAAATACTTAATTTACATGTGTAAGTAACAAATAAAAATCCACTCGACTTTAATGAGTCATATGTGAATACCAGATTTTTTTCATTTGAACACGATTTATTTTGCAGTTAAAGCATAAAACTCTAAATTTTAACTTAAAAAAGAAAACAAAGTGTAATACAACCTATACAAAAAGTCAATTCATATTTGAATAGTATATATACAAAACTGGTATTACTAATTGTTTAAATAAAAATTACTATTAATATGGCACCAATGGAGTGTCGAGGCAATTTTGCTATATTAAATTAGTTTTTTCACATTTATCTCTATTTTAACAATTTGTTTTGAATATGTGATAATCATGACTAATCTAAAATCGCAACATGAGATTCTTTTCAAACTGAATTTTTCGCTTTATGCCCACTAAACTATCATTAATAATTAGCACGTGTACACTTAACTGTTGTGTACCAATGTTTAAATTAAATTAGTTAGATTTATTTATTTTTAACGTACATGTTCCTGAAAGGCAACTAGTTGGCCCGCGTGTAAGTAAGTGCTTGGAGTTTGCATGTTTAGCAATGCAAATAGGTGAACGGTTAATGAATAAAGAAATCATGGTTTAAAAGTGTAAATTTGGTTGAAAAAGAGGAGAATGAGCCAAGTTTGCAATGTTTGTGGATTTTAGTCTTTATACACTAGTTAATAGAATCATCGTTGTAGCTATTTACGACGATGACTCTTGGTGGTATCTATTGCAGTAGAGAGAAACCACACTTTTTACACTTATTGGAATAACATTATCTAATTCACTACTCTAGTTCGGCTCAACCTTCCAACTAAGCGTTTAAGACACTCTAGCCATAATATTTTGCTTATTTAAAAGTTTTATTTCAAGTATCTAGAAACTTGTTTCTTATTTGCGTTGTGGTATTGGTTAGTTTACCTGGCTTCATTGCATACATTTCATCAATCTTCCAATTTTACATCTATCACAATCCTGACTATCAGAGTCAAACAAAAGCTTGCAGAAGCCCGAGTTTGTAGCTGTAAAAATTTTTGAATGTCCTCTGGGCTACAGGCGTTCCATTGAAGTGCTTGTTTCGCCCAGCTGTAGAAAAGAGCGGATAGTCGGAATCATACACATGTGAATAGGCAATAAGTTGCCGTGGCAACGAATATAAGTTAAAAAATAAACCAAAAAAAGATAATTGAATTTCGCACAAATAACAGAAAGGCGAGCGAAGCATCAACAACAATCTGTTAGGTAACAGCATTAACTACCGCTGGTCTGAATCCGCAAAGTCCAAATTGTACTTGCAGCAATGCAGATCTCAATTGCGCGAACTATGCGCGTTGACACACAAGTATTCTAATCAAAACAAATAAATCACCTGAGAGCTGTACGCTCACATTAGAAAACGAAGAATAGACGCACTTTGAGTGCGGCACATCGCTGCCAAAGTCTAGTGCTTTAATGTTCCACATGCAAAGTTGCATGTTCCCCATAGTTCGGCGGTAAACCGGGGAGTTACAGGTAAGGTCTAGACTTTTCGTTTCGCTAAGAATGAGCAAAGTTTGAAACTGACTTGCTTGCTTCCACCAAATGATTCGCAATTTTAACGTATGTGTGCTGCTCCTTTTCGGAGCTGATTGAGTCTGACGACGAGGAGGAAGAAGACGAGTGTGAGCACTCGTGAAAGAATATTTCGTCAATTGAGTTCTCAACAACGAAGTTCCAGATGTGTGGGGTCTTTTTTTGTCCCATCCTTATGATTCTGCCAATCGCTTGTAATTCGTCAGACTTGTTCACAAGAGGACTTACAAAAACAATGTGATTAGCTGAAGTGATATTTACCCCCTTTCCGACATGAAGGGAGTTGCATATTAAAACTCTAACGTCGCTTCCTGTTTGGAACTCGCGTAATACCCGATAATCGGATTTTCTGCCGTTGTATTTTCCAAAAACAACTTTATTCAGGGAAAGAGCCTCAGATATTATATCGAGAACTTGTTGAAAATCTGAAAAAACAAGTATTTTATCGTCGTGTTTAATGTTTAATGCGCTCTTCCCCTCGCTTTCACCCTTGTTCTCATCCTCATTCTGCCTTATTGCTTCTTCCTTCTTCCCAAATTCATAGGACTTGCTGTTCAGAATCCACAGTATGTGTTTAATTACGAGTTGTATCTTTGTTCCGAAGTTACCAATAATGTTCATTTCGTCGTTTATGCGGCTCAGACAGCTTTCGTTAAAATTGGTCCTTAGAATTCTCCCCCCCTTATTGCTGTTTAGGGTAGAACCACCATTGTTATTACTACCGCTATCTATTTGTTGGCATTCAGGAACTATAAGCACCACATTCGTGTCTGAGAACGAGCATCTGCACTTCGGACACTGGTTCTTAATTCTGTTTGATTTTTTAACTAGTTTGTAACATTCTATACAAATAACATGGGCACACGGCAAAAGCACTTGTGAATAGTCATTGCTTATTTTATTCAGACATATCGGACACACCTCGAGTTCCGTCACTGCGGTACTGCTGTCTTTATCCTCCGTTGCCTGACCGCTGCTTTCTTCTATTTGCTTCAGTTTTTGATGAAGCTTAAGACTACAAAGAAACTTTTGTTGCGACTTTAAATTTCTCCTTAAACCTAAAGCGGAGAGTCTCTCCAACTCGTACTTCTCAATGTAATAAAACACCTCGTTTTGACGAACCAAGTTAGAAGCGGAGTTTCTCGCTGCTTTATCACAACTCCCTCCGGTTAAGTTACAGTCGTCCAATACCTGTATTCTTTGTTTACAGTCATTTATTTCCAAATATGAATTAACTAGTTGTCTGATAGAAGATATGCAATTCTTAGAGTTATTTAATTCCAATTTCATGAGTTCTATATATTTTATGTGCGAATTGCATGATCTTTGAATTTTACTTATGCATTCCTCTCCGTAATCCTTTATACCTCCAGTATCATTAATACATGAATCATCAGTCTCTTTGTTTTTTGCCTCAATTCTTGACCCTTTTCTCACCTCCCTACTCAATAACTTAATGAGAGCAACAATCTCAGAGTCCCTCAAAAGTGTGGAGTCAAAATAGGGTTTTGGATCCTCCGCGTCTCCTACCTTTCCACTTACAGTACTTGCTCTTCCCTTGGACCTCTTCTTTATGGTGTAAAGACACTGTTCCAAAAGCTCAAAATAAGTCTGCATTTTGCAAAGAGTGCAGTATTCCCCGTTCTCGTCATTTCTACCTTTTTCCAAATCCAAATGATCGGCGTTTTCTGATTCACCATCTCCCTCCCTGCAGTATTTACAGGAGTATACTTTTGAAATGATCTCGTCTAGAAGTCCGTCATTCAGGGGGCTTTCGTTTCTAGAGTCGCCACAACCCAAGCCCTTCTCCTTTTTAACGGTCATAGTGTGTTCAGATGAATCATTTTCTTTGTTAAATAGCATAAGTTTGTCCATTTCAGTCATAATATGCCTCCTGTTTTCCTCAATCTCTTTTACCTTAATGTCCAAAAGAACAAGCAGACCTGAAACGCTGTTTATATTGGGCAACTGAAGAGCGATTTCTCCGTCCCTGGAGCTCCTGTAGTCGTACAAAAAGTCGTTAACTTTGTCTATCAAGGTCTCTTCCTGAGATAAAAGGTCCTTCTCGCTGACCGTTGAATTGTAGTGAAAACAAGGGCCATCCCTCTTGAGTACATACCACCAATTGTCCATAATTGTTTTGTAGTCGCTGCTCTCAGTCTTCTCTCTGGACTTGAGGTAAACCTCGAGTCTCTCTCTATATTCTCTTATGTACTTGTCCCTGTACTTATATTCCAGCTTCTCGCATTCAGCACCCAGCTCTTCAATTCTTAGCTTAATATCGCATTTGTCGCTGAAATCAGTCCCATTCTCCCGACTCAATTTAATGACGTCCATCAAATTCCACAGCGTGTGTATCTGCTGCAGTACGTCCACTCTATCCTCGTTTCTGATATCCAGGACTTGGTTATAGTAAACAAACGCCTCTCGCATTTCTTTTTTATATACGTGTAAACCGGCGAGACCAAGGGTATTCATCACGTACTTTCTTACGCTTTCTTCAATCTCGATTCTGCACTTGTTAAGCAATTTGTCTAGAATCTGATCCATTGTCATAATCTTCAAGCCGTTATTTAGAGAGGAAGTCAGTGCATCATTGTCAATCACTCCCATGTCACTCTTCAATCTGTCTTTTGTGTCGTGCTTATTCCTCCTAAGCGTGTTTCTTGACGTGATTGAATTTGCACTGCCAGTTCCGTGATTCAGACCCATAGATCCCAATTGAGGGTGTATGCAGGCCAGTCTAAGCATTGTTACTATTGAATCAATATCCTTTTTGTTGTATGTCAAAAGGTTTGAAAAATCTGTTAACCTCGTTATTGTACTTTCAAAATTACTCACGCCTATTTCACACTGTTTTACATAAAAAAACCTTTCCACAGAAGAAAGGTCTATAATTGTGTTGCCGTAAAACGTCCTCGGAATGCTTAATTCCTCCTTAACTTGTTCCATTTCTCTTCTATAAAAGACCAAACCTACAAGCCTTTCCAACACGTTTACTAGGTTTCCTACTGACTTGTACCTCTCCACAACCTCCGCCATCCCGTTTTTCTCTCCTTTACCGGAGTCCTCCTCCTCAACATTTTGACTCTCATCTTCCAACCCGCTTGTGCTTCTGTTTGACTTTTTCTTTAACAAAACGGAACAGGAAAGAGAGCCAATGTACCTCCTGAATAAAGAACTCCCGACGGAATCCCCAACAAAGGGGAATCCAACGCTAGATAGATTTGAAATCAGACCGAAAAGGTCGTTTGAACAGGACTTCACGATTGGAGTCCCTGTTACACACCACTTGTGTGAGCACGTTAACTTGTTGGTCATTTTAGAAACAAGTGAATAGCCTTCGGTCATTTGAGCCTCGTCCAGCACTATTCTCCACCAGTTAATATTTACCAAGAGTGAAGGAAGAATCGGATAGCTCTTTTTGTACCTCATTGATCTCTTGTTCACTATGTCTTCTCTCTCCATGACATGATATATTTCTTCCTTTAAGACCTCATAAGAGGTTAACACAATGTCGTAGTCAAAAACATCCTTCCTGGTCTTGATATGGTCGCTAAAGAAATTAAGGTGTGTCTCTTTGGCATTCCTGGACTCCTTTGGGCGATGTGCAGAGTCTTCACACTCGTTTTTGTTTACGCCATTTTCAGAGTTTCCCTTTAATATACTCTTTTTGAGACAGTTTTGGACGTATCTAACTCCATTGTACTTTGTTATTCTCAAAACGCCATTTTTAACGTGTTTGTTTACCTCATCATACCACTGATCAACAATGCTTGCTGGCGATATAATTAGCGTGGCAGCAACGTCGATTTTGTCTAAAATTGTGTTCTCGCAAATTGAACAGACACTGTCTTTGTTCTCATACTCCTTCTCAGATACGCAACATTCTCTGTGGAACTCGGTTCCACATAATTTACAGCTTTCGGTACACTTATTTTTTCCAGCGTTTATTGTGGTACCGCATGGACACTCAAAGTTAGCTTCTTCTTTGTGGAATCCAGATTCCTTGATGCAATCTTTTACATCAAATTGCTCAAAAACGCCAGAATTCGCGTTTTCCAATTTTCTTTTGTTAATGAGGACCAAGGAAATGATCTCCAAACTCTTTCCGAGTCCCATTTCATCGCACAGACAGCCTCCTCTGATTGAAAATGTTCCGCCACCAACTGGAACGTCTAAAGAGATCTCTCCATCTATCATATTGGCGTAAAACTTATTGGTTTTGTTCCTCACAGGGTATTCTCGGTCTTCAAGCGTAAACATATGCCAGTAAGGTGGATAATCAAAGTAGATTTCGGCTCCGTCTTCGACTCTTTTCGCAAACAAAACCGCATCCTTCTGGTAACCTCTGAGCTCGGAAACAAGTCCGAGAGGCTGTTTCCAGTTCGCCGAACCTAGCCTCTTTGACGATATTTCATAGTCCTTAAACAGCGAATAAAGCTCCTCCGCTTTGATCTGTGCGACCTGGCCGTCTTCATTATTGCCTCTCACTCTACTCGCGACTCCTTTTCTCTTCTTTCTCCTCCCACTCTGACAAGAACCATTTGTTGTTCCTCCTTTTGTATTGGCACAAACCAAGGTACCCTCAGACTCTGGAAGTACGAATTCTGAGTCCAACCACCCAAGGAGCAGCCTCATGGAGTTTTTAGCCCCTCCAAATCTGGCTAAAAGCTTGCAGTTCAGTGAGTTAAGGTGCAAGTAAACGTAAACATCGACTATAAGCGAAAATTCATACTTGCTTTGGTCTTTTCCTTCATTTAAAATATCATCGTCGTTGTTCTTTTCTCTTTGAATTCTAGTTCTTTTTGTATTCACCACATCTCCTAAAAAACGCAAAAAACCTCCCTTTTGAAGCAGCATCAATGATTTTCTAGTGTCCGCATAAGGAATTCTGGGCTTTAGGTTTGAGTACAAAACGTCCGATTCTCCAATCATCAGGCCATTTTCAAACTTGTCGGTCCTGTCTAAGCTAGAAAACAGCTTGAAATTGCATTTCGACTTGTTCGACTCGGACTCGTCAAACAAAATCAAATGCAATGAACCGTCTTTTCCCATATTATTAGTGTTTATGCATTCTTCAAAACCACCTGAATTTTCAGCATTTTTGTAGGCAAACTTTATGTTTTTCCAGACGTTCACACAAAACAACAAGTCTTCCTTGCCAAAGCTTATGCCTTCTGTTGCTAAGTCAGTGTTATTCCTTTTACCCCCGCTACTTCTTTCTCTATCCTCGTCGTTGTTTTCCCCTCTTTCCTTCCAGTACTCATATGCACACCCATATCCACTGTGCTCAGTGAACTCTAAGTCATTCGCGAATTTTCTCAAATCCGGGTTGTACCTCAAAGAAACGCCTTTGAATCTCACCATTTCTTCGAAACTACACCAAAGCACTCGCAAATCGCATAGTAAAACAAGCAAAAACACTAACTATTCAAAGGTGAACCTTCTCCTTCGTCTGCATTTCTCGCATTATCATTGTCTTATTTTCAAAATCACTAAATGATTTTTAATCTATAGTCACCATATACGTGCCTCTAATATATAGATTATCTCTATAGGTCTTGTACAGGCTTTGGCGCCAAGTCTGTATTTGCAAAGTAATGTTTAAGGAATAATAGGAGTGACGTCTGCAAATACGAGCAGAGGATTTTTAACGAACAGTGAAATCTGTTTGTTTGGAGTTTAAGGCTATGAGTTGAGTTCTACCTTAGAGTTTGGACATATGAAAACAAGTGTACGCATTTGTGACCTATTCCATTACAAAGTAACACTAGTATTAAGATAGTTGTATAACAAACTGGGAGACACAAGTGGGTTACAATAATACAATAAGTAGGAGGTTTACGATTTGATTATCTTCCGTAGGATTTGGTGGGGTTACTTTGTTTGTTGGCAGCTCGGAAGAATGTCCGACAGATACGAACAATTAGAGGCTCATATTGGACAAGGGACCTATGGAAAAGTAGAAAAAGCATTAGACAAGAGCGATAACTCTGTAGTAGCTATTAAAAAGGTGAAGTTGTGCGAGCTTTCTTCTGATTTAACAGAATCCAGACAAAAAGTTGGACAATGTGGTATTCACTTTACTGTGCTAAGGGAACTAAAGATAATGAGCGAAATAACCCACCCAAATATAATGGGGATGAGGGATGTGTACGTTCAGGGTGACTTCATAAATATAGTGATGGACTATATGGAAAGCGACTTAAGAAAGGTTTTTGAGAACAGAATAAGGTTTACTGAATCTCACATTAAATGCATATTAAAGCAAATAATTTTGGGTGTGAATGAGCTGCACAAATGGTTTATCATTCACAGGGACTTGGCACCTGCAAACATATTTATAAATTCAAGTGGAATTGCAAAGATTGGAGATTTTGGATTGTCCAGGAGTTACGGACAACCAAGAAGAGAATACACGCCAGAGGTAGTTACTCTTTGGTATAGATGTCCGGAATTGTTGTTTGGTTCTACTAAGTACACCCACGCAGTTGATATGTGGAGCATAGGATGCATATTTGCTGAGCTTTTATCTGGTGGCAGGGCAATTTTTCCTGGTGAAGATGAACTTAAGCAACTTGGAAGAATATTCGAATTGCTAGGCACTCCTAATAAGTCAACTTGGCCGCAGGCGAAAGAGCTCCCTCTATTCTGCGAATTCACTCCAAGGCAACCAATAGACTTTAAGCAAGTGTTCCCAAATGCCTCTGAGCTGGCATTGGAGTTAATGAAATCTTTATTAAAGCTAAACCCACTTGAGAGGATATCCGCTAAAGAGGCTCTTGAACACGAATACTTTAAGAGCTACCCTCTTCCATGCAGTCCCTCCGAACTTCCAATTATGTACATAAAATGAAGAAACACAACGATACTTAGAACTGACACGGAGGTACCAGAGTCAACAAAAAGTAAATTACTATAACATTATTCTGACTAAATAATTAGATGAAATATATGTTTGCTAGCTTATCTTTTAAATTCATCTCAACACTATGACTGTTTTCTATAGTTAAGTTTCACTAATAGTCATTTTTAATGTTTTCTATCATTGCCTTGGTTTTTCTATATTCTCTACTTTTCTTTAACCCTGAGTTTCTATTTGCATTTTGGTGCTTCTTATAGTTACTAACGACATGCCTTTTAATTCTCGATTTGTCTATTTCTGTTCTCTTTGGAAGCCATATGTCGTTTATTCTCTCATTTATCCTCCTTGCTCTTTCCTCATTGTCATACTCCTCTTGGCTGTCGGAGATTATACTCGTTGACTTTGAATCATTGCCCTCGTCCTCCTCGTAGTCCTCTTCATCAAAGTCGTGAACCTTCTTTTCCTGGCCCTCCAGTCCGCGTGAAATGACCTGGTTAAGGTAATTTAGCTTGTTCATGTCCTTGTCAATGCCCTCTATATTGATAACAGCTGAATTGTTGTCATTTTTGTCGATTATAACATCCTCAAACCTTGGAAAATCAGTAACCTGTATTCCAAATCTCTTACCAAATAAGTCAATAATACAATTAACATCTCTGGTGAAGTAAGCCTCGGCATTAATGTGATTAGTGTTAACTATTTGAGGAAAGTCAATAAGGGTAATGTTCTCTTTTTCATCTATTAAAAGATTGAATTCATTAAAATCTCCATGTATTAAACCACAATCTGCTAAACGTACTATCATTCTCATCAGTTTTTCCAAAGCAAAATATGGATCTTCCAGTTCTCTAACATTATTTAGCGGAACAGCATCGATTAGCTCCATCACAATGGCGTGACGATTCCAATCTATTGGTTCTGGAACTTTGACCTCTCCGTGATCAAATCCGTTCTCGTATAACGCTTTCATGCAACTATATTCTTTTAAAGCCGCTAATCTTGAAAGATATAGCCAAGAGGAAGCTTTCCTATTCCTCAAATAGTCACGTGTATTTTTGACATTCCTAAATGATATTCTTCCCAATCTGTGCAGTTTTAAACATAACAATCTTCCATTTTCATCCGCTCCGATATGAATGTCACTCTCCTTTCCAACACCTATTCTTGTCCCTACAGATGATATCACCCCCCTTTTACTCAAAGCTCTTAACGCGAGGAAGTCGTAGCCCAAATAAGAAAGTTTGTAACCTTCATACTTGTTGCTCTCTCTTGAAACCAGTTTATTTCTAAGCAAATTTTGCAACAGCTGATATGTCCCAGTTCTTCTTAGATTTCCTATGTTCTCTATTAGCTGAGGGGACACATATTCGTGGTTCCTCATGCCCATCTCCACTGCAGTTAATATGCGCCACTCATCCTTGCTTATAAACTTCATATTAGAAACGTCCAACTTCATTTCGACTTCCTTGTAATCCACAATTGTGTTGCCACTAGCTCAAACAATACAAGTGCCCGTTATCAACCTTCTGTTTGCAACTAAAATCTCGGAAACAACAACAAACTTACTTCAACGATCCTTCCTTGGAACAGGCAACAACTTTATATCTAAAAAAGTCAGAGGAGGAACCAAGACACAAATCTTAAAATTCCGCCTATACTTGCTGAAGAAAGTAAGTTGAAAATCAATGTACCTCTTCAGACTCTGTCTTCCTCCATAAGTCACATAATAGTCAAACACTATCCTTTATTTCTGGAGAAATTACACTTTTGTACTTTAATATTACTATCGATGATATATTATGTCATAAAAGTACCGAATATGGCGCCAATTTCTTCTATATTTAATTATTTTATTGACGATAAAAAGTGCCCTATCAAGGACTGATAAATAAGGAAAAGAAGCCAAGCTAAGGGTGACACTTGTAGGGTAGTTTCATGGGTAAAGTTTACATCCACGATCATTAAGAGGTTTATCCGTGTGTTTTGGAGTTATTTCAAGAAAGAGTTTCGCGGTGGTTTTAGAAGGGACGCTTTTGTTGATGAACGTATGAAAGCAGCAGAAATTTTAACCATTAAGGGGTAGAAGCTAGTGACTTAAATTTGCATATTCCTCAGTAATTTTGACCTATAATTGGCGTGGTTTTCTGATTTACGTCATAATGAGAGCCAAAATATCAAGTGCATTGAGACTAAGAAGAGAAAAGAATGCAATATTTGACGACACTGAAATTGAAACAGAGTCTGATACACTAAATAATGACAGTAAAGTTAGCAGAAGAAGAATTAATACTAGAGCGAATCACAAGACGGAGAAACAATCAAGTTCTAATTCTAAAAGTGAAACAAATTGGATAACAAGAACAATATGGACAATTATATTACTTTCATCATTTATAGTTATTCTAGCAGCAGGTCACACTTATTCGGCAATTCTAATACTTTCTTTAATACTGGCTGTATATCAAGAAGTTATATCTCTTAAAAGGAACGCGGAGGAAGACAAACACTTGCCTTTCTTTTACACATTGCGTTGGTATTGGTTGGCTGTTACGCTGTTTTCGACGGGAAAACTTTGGTGGGTGCCGTTAATTGAGAAGTATAGAAAAAATAATTATTTTATATATATACTGGTTCATTATCACTCAATTATAAGCTATTCAGGAGCACTATTTGGCTTTATCTGCTTTATACTATCTCTCAGAAATTACACATTGAGATATCAATTCTCGCAGTTTGGTATTATGGTACTGACACTTCTCCTTGTGGTAACACAATCAGTATTTATGATCGCAAACACATATAGAGGTCTGTTTTGGTTTATTCTTCCGTCCTTACTCGTTATCTGTAATGATATATTTGCCTATATATTTGGCAAGTTATTTGGCAAGACTAGCTTATTCAAGCTTTCTCCAAAAAAAACAGTCGAGGGTTTTGTTGGAGCGTCTATAATTACCATGATTGCCGCTTTTGTCCTTGGAAAAATGCTTTCCACTAGTCAGATATTTATTTGTCCTCAAAATGAATTATTAGAAGCACCTTTTTCAATGTGGAAAGAATTAAGATGCGATCCGCATTCTGTATATATCCCAAAACCATACTCTATTCCCGATAAATTGTCATTTATTCTGGGAAACGACCCTATTTATCTTTCAGATTCTCAATTTCATGCGGTTATTATTGGAATATTTACTGCTTTTGTCGCTCCTTTTGGTGGGTTTTTCGCTTCTGGCTTGAAAAGGGCTCTCAGAATTAAAGACTTTGGATCGACTATTCCGGGACACGGCGGAATTACCGATCGTTTTGATTGTCAAATACTGACCGGAATGTTTACTTATTTGTATATTCGCACATTCGTCTTTACCAGACCAAAATCAGTTTCGCTCGATTTGTTAATAAAGATGGCAAAACTCCTTCCGGAGCCTGAGATTATTCATTTAATCACTGTTCTCACAAACCATCTAAACAGTATTGAGTAGATTTGTTATTTTCCTTCAACAGTCCAAATTAGGAATTTTAGTTGGAACCATCACTTCTAATGTTATTATACTTGTATTCTCTACACTTCAGTGTCGTGTTTTCCTCTAGCGAATAAAACTAGAGTAGTTTTGCGTTGCGCCTAGTTTTAACAGTTTTCTTCCTCAAGGTCACAATCACTTGTATCCTCGCTTTCCGGCAGTCCCACACCTCTTTGCCTTATCCTGAGCGAACTGGGAGCAGGACTAAGTGACCAAATTTGCGTCTAACGCAGGTCCCTTTTATCTACATGGGAAAAAATCCCACAGCAGCGCAAGTTTAAGTATGTCTGGCGCCCAAAGCCAGTTCCGCCAAATGCACAATTTATTGCCAGGGACCTCTATGAAGCAGGGCCCATGGGATTTTAGTTTTGGAAATAAGGCAACACTTGATCGCATTTTGGAAGTAGAGCTTAGAGCACAGAACACTAGTTGTTGAATATAAAACTAGATTTTTTAATCGTTCATACAAGAAGCAGGCAGAAATCGCAAAAACAAACTATTATTGGCTGGAGCATTTATACATAAGCCTTGTAGAGGGGTAATTTTTGAAAATCCTTAAGAAAACAAAGCAACAATAGGAATTACTGTTTTTGATAATTCACTTGATATTAGTCGTCTAATAGTAGTATAAATTGACTTTATTGACTCTCCTGAGATATGCTCAGTGAAGGGGAGGCGTAAGGGGATGAATTTACTGGATTTGCATTGTTTAACTTGTCCTCGACTTTAACAGATATCAGCACTCTTGGTCTTAACTACAAATAAGAGTTTTGTGTTAATGTGTATACTTCCCTCGCTGACAGGGAGGGGATTAGTTTTAGGTTCTCGTTGGTCGTTGCTCATAGATACCCGATATCTATTTTTTACGATAATTTTAATAAGCTTTGTCAGCTGAAATAAAACTTAGTTTTTAAGTACAGTATTTGAAAGGAGAGGAGCAGAGGGATATATTGGAAAACATACAAGGCTGATTAATTAAGGTACAAGGGAAAGGAAACACTATAGTGTTTAAAATGGATGCTCTTGGCCAAGCAGAGTCTAGCTATATTTCAGTAAATTCGTGCGTGGTAGCTCTGTGTTCAACAATAATAACATTTCTCGGGCTGTTTTTGTCGAATAAGTTTGTTTGGAGGAGGTACGAAAAACTAGATTTGAATGACGCAAAAAGAGAGATTATACTAATTCCGTGTAATAAAGGAATATACAATTCAGCTTCTTTGTACTTGATAAATCTTTTAACGACATTTCACCTGTTAATTATTCCAATAATTGTATACGATACAGTATTTTCAAGTGGAGACGGATTTCCTGAGAATTGGAGGAGGAACGCGATTGTGTTTCTTATAGAGTACTCAACAAGTCTGTTGATTTGCTTGAGCAGGAAACTTTTTTGCAGAATCGATACTTGCCTAGTTCTTCCATCAGGATTCGATAAGTGCAATCATGTTTTTGTCTTGGTAAAGAAAGATATAGAAAAAGCAAACTACTCAGGGATAATGAAAGATCGACGCTCATTGACATACAGAGTGGGGAAGGTGATATCTCTTAAATTTAAAGAGCTCACAGACTCTCTAGTGAACAGCAGTATAAAAGGGTACGACTTTTATTCATGCAGTGTTTTCAAGAATGAAAGTTCAGGAATGAGCTACTTTACATTTGGGATAGCCAGATACGTTTATTCAAGTGAGAGCAAAATGTTTTCTCTTCAGATGCAGTTTGAAGATTTGACTGCACTGGATTTGACAAAAACCATTGAGAACGGAGGTCTTACAAAAGATCTAGTGAAGAGGTATCTTTCGGTGTATGGCGAGAATGTAAATGAAGAAGATAGTATGTCATTACTGGATATAGTAGGTGGTAAGCTATTTACAATAACATTTTTGCTGCAGTATTTAATGCTTTTAACAACATTTTTCCTTAAGTTCTTCACGTGGTCGTTGTGCTGGTCAGGTCTTATACTTTACACGAATATATATTGTATCGTTATAGACTTTATAAACGGCAGAAAAGTTAAAAAAGAGAAAGAGATAGCGAAAAATAGAAGGTACAGGGTAAAAAGAGAGTCTAAAATATCTTTGGTTGAGTCAAAGTACCTCGTTCCCTTGGATATAGTTATCATTAATGCTGGGGAGATTGTACCATGTGATGTTATTCTAACTAACGGAAGTGCGTTGGTGGACGAGTCTAATTTAACAGGGGAGTCCGTGCCAGTATTAAAAAGGTCACTGAATCTCAACTTCCTTCCTTCTGGAAAGTTTGAATTAGACAACAACTCTAGGAAAGAGTTTATGCTTCACACAGGCAGCAAGGTATTAAAGGTTTACAACAACAGTAACTTTGGTGAATTAAGTAACGATCTTACCTGCATTGTGCTGAAAACTGGAATTTTTACTAACAGCTCCAGAATTATGAGTGGTATTTCCTATAACAATGAGGGTGACATTGCAAAGGCTGTTAAAAGCGACTCAAATGAGTTCCATTACGATTTGCCTCTTCTGTGGACGTCTATGACCATAATATCTGCAGTGGTAATTGTCTTTCAGGTTCTGATTTCTCCATTTTGCATTGGATCAATATTTTTCATATTGGGTACATTTATGCAGCTTTTGCCTATATGGGCCCCTACTACGGTACTTTCAACCATAAATGTTTCCACAAACCGCCTCAAAAAGAACTTTGATATAAGCAGTTTCTTCCCCAACAGACTTTTGTTTGCGAGCAAATTGCAAGTACTGTTTTTTGATAAGACAGGGACGCTAACCTCTCCAGAACATACCTTGTTTCACGTGGAAAGGCTTAATGAGAAAATACTCGAGGACAACGGTCTCGCAAATGGTGGCCTTGATATTCTAAAAGTGGGAATTTCCACTTGTCACTCCCTGAATTGCGATCCAGACGATCCAAATAACTGTTTTGGAGACGAGATAGACAGGGAAATGCTTAGATACACAAACAGCACGCTCTATCAGGAAAGAGTTTCTGAGCAGGAAAAAATGGTTTACGTTTTTAACAGAGATAGAAAAAAGGCAAGCTCGGAAGTTAGAAAGGGAATGTGCTTTAGAGTTCTTAAAGTATTTGGCTTCAACTCGGCATCTAGATGCATGACTGTAATAGTAAGGTGCGAAAACTCCGGAAGAGTGTTTGTTTTCTCTAAGGGAGCACCTGAGACAATTATTGGTTTCTGCAACAAGCTTTATGTTGGTCAAAATTTAGCGGATCTGACGTCTTATTATTCGTCAAATGGAAGCTACGTGCTTATTATTGGTTTTAGGGAGCTGAATTTCAGCAATGAATGTTTTACGGAAAAGTACTTATCTTTAATTGATAACAATAGACGCATTTACGAACAGGCTCTCATTCCTATCGGAATTCTATGTTTCTCAAATTCAATTAGAAATGAAGCAAGATGTGTAATTAGCCAGATTAAGGATCTTGGAATTCAACCTATTGTACTTACAGGCGATAATTCGCACTGTGCACTGACAGTGGCCAAAAAGGTTGGGATCGTCAACGGGAATGTTTCACTTATAAAACCTAAAGGGATTAATATTGATGTGTTAAATGTGAAAGAGGATGACTTATTTTCTCTAAGAATGAACATTTTGAGTGAGTATGAAGAAATTGTGATATTGGCGTATGTTTCAGATTCAGGTAATCTTGTTTTCGAAGACGAATTCAAAAATCTTGTCTCAGTTCACGACATTATAAACAATCTTTCCAATATAAGAATAGTGTGTACCTATGAAGCCTTTTTGTATATGGATTCAAAAGCACCGCCATGCGTGGAAAACAAAAGGGAGAGCGATTCCATGTTCAATTGCAACAACACCTTATTAGATCTAGTTCTAAAGAGCATAGTTGTTATATCCAGATCAACGCACTTGGACAAGCTTAAAGTTGTTGAAAGGTTAATTAACACCGGAAGGGTTGTCGGGATGGTCGGAGACGGTTCAAATGACATAGCTGCAATTAAAAGATCCAATATTGGGATTCTAATGAACGATATAAATGCGAATGCACATTTTGTCATAGGAAAGAAGGACCTTATTGGAGTCATAAACATCATATGCGAGGCCTGTAACTGTGCTTCGATCTCTAGATCTCTTTACCTCTTCATGATTATGTATGGAATTACAATTGTCATATGTAAAAACATATTGTTGTACTATAGTCAAGCTACGTTACCCGTAATGGGTTACTTTACCTATAGCATTTTAATTAATTTCCCGAGTGTTTGGGCCTTAAAAAGGTCTAGACCAGCAAGAAAGATAAAAAACTATCCGGTTAACTCAGAGCTAGTATCTAAAAGCACGCTGACTATCATAGTTGGATTCGTTCTCATCATTGGCGTTAACCTGGCACTTTTATTATTTAGTTTATCAAAAAAAAGCTGGTTTGTCTCGAGTTACTTTAAAAATGTAGAGATACCAATACATTTATTTGCTCGTCAAGACGGATTTGAACCTGCAACTGTTATCATTTGGATGTGTAGTCTACACTCGCATATGGCTCTTGTTTTTGGATTTGGTGGCACTCACAGAGAACCATTTTACAAAAATACATGGCTCATGATCGCGTGGATACTGCCTCAGATCGGGATTTTCACTGTTTTATTCTCAAATCCTTCCTTTCTGACCTGCTTATTCAAAGTAAATTGTGACGAGAGCATTACTCCAAGTTCAGCTTTTTTCGCCAAAGTTCATAAATTCACAGGAAATAATGTATTCCCCCTATCTTGGAAGCTGGAATTAACCTCTTGGATACTTGTTTCGTTTTTACTGTGTATCCTTGTATTCAAGGTGTCTAATTTAGGCCATAAAAATTAGTATTGTAGCAAGAGCTACAAGGCTTAGTTTTCGTCTTTGAAAAACTCACTATTTGTTTTGTTACTCTATTTTTAGAGTCTTCAACAAAATTTGTGCCCAAGCGCTCTTGTCACAGATGACCTGTTACGTTGAACTACACGCTCTTGATCCAAGTTTCCAATCACATATGCAAATTAGTTATTCCGGAAACCGCCAAAAACCAACATTAAGCTGCATGCAGACGGGCTAAAGGTATTTTTGCACGCTAATTCAATGAAAAAGAAATAACACTGTGCTAATAGGTAGAAATTTAAGATTTTAACGACTATCTAACCACAAAAGTGCGCGAAACTCACAAGTCTAGGTCCTTGAGATCCTGAACTAGCTTTTGTATCGAACTCTTTGATCTGTCAAAAAGCACCTTCTCATTGTCCGTCATTTCTACCCTGACGATTCCCTCAATTCCGTTTTTCCCAATTATGGCGGGAACTCCAACAAATAAGTCCCTGGTGTCATATTCACCATCTAGATATGCAGAACAGATTAAAACTGACTTTGAGTCTTTCAGGTATGCCTCTGCCATTTGCACTGCGGAAGCGGCAGGAGCGTAGAATGCGGATCCGGTTTTTAAAAGACCGACAATTTCTCCACCGGCAAAAGCGGCTTTTTGAACAACGTCATTTACTTGGGACTCTGTGATTCTGCCCTCACTAATGTAACTTCCTAAAGAAATACCGCCAATGGTAACAGAATTAATCAATGGAATCATATCATCGCCATGGCCCCCGATAACAGTGGCAGAAATGTCACCAGACTTGACTCCAAGTAACTCAGACAGGTAGTATTTAAACCTCGCAGAGTCGAGAACTCCGGACATGCCACACACTTTGTTCTTGGGAATTCCAGTTTTCTCTTTAAAGTAGTACACCATCGCATCTAGCGGATTAGTTATGCAAATTACAAAAGCATTCGGACAGTATTTTTTGACATTCTCGGCAACCGACCCGATTATTTTCGCGTTTATATTAAGTAAATCAGAACGATTCATGTTCGGCTTTCTGGGAACCCCTGCTGTTATTATAACTACATCAGAGTTTTCTAAATGCTTGTAGTCATTTTCTCCTATTATCCTGCAGGAGGAGTTCACCAATGCCATACAGTGATTCAAATCTAGTGCCTTACCTTGCGGGAGACCTTCTACTATATCAAATAAATAAACATCTCCCAGATCTTTTTGGCCAACTAATAGTGCTATTGTTGAACCTATTTGTCCGGACCCAATTACCGATATTTTTTTCCTCATTGTACTCCTCTTTCCTTAACCCTTGTAAACGCAAATAAAAAAACGAGAATCCTATAGCTATAACAACCGACGAACGATTTAACCTCGCTTTTTTACAGTTAATGCTCTCTCAAATTTATCTATTCGATTCTTACGTTAACACACTTGCCTAAATGTTAACCCCTCCGGCCCGACCCATACTACTCTTAATTTAAACTCCGGTATATGTCGCGGGTATACATTTCAGGAGACAGGGCGGCTGGACTGCATAAAATAATAATAAAGGGGGAGGATGAATACAGCGAAATAATGAATTATGTAGCTATATGTGTGAGTCAGACCGCATGCAACAATCTACCGCAAACAACTAATAGTAATTGAGAACCGTCTTACTTCATTCCATTTTCTCACTAATTGCAAGTACATATTCCTCAAATTCCCAATTAAAAGATATTGTTTAATTTTAAGCCAAGAATGAGCACTCTTTATAGTACAATATTGGCACAATAAACAAATGCAAAGCAACTCCAGAACACTTTGTTCACGCACCAGTGGCGGGGGCATTCTCTAGGATTTTTGAAATGGTGTTAACCTCATTTATTGACTCGGCTAGAAGTTTTTGTTCGAGTGGAGTCAAGTCGAGTTCAAGAATGTCCTCAACACCGTTTTTTCCAATAATGGTTGGAACGCCCATGTAAATACCTTTAACACCATAGTGGTTGCTGCAGTAGGCCGAACACGGGACAACGGCCTTCTTGTCATTTAGATATGCCTCTGCCATCTTGACTGCAGCGGCTGCCGGGGCAAAGTATGCAGTCCCGGTTTTCAGATTATCAGCAACCTCCTTCCAGGCATTTCTAGTGTGACAGACTATTTCATCTATCTTCTCCTGTGAAATAAGTCCTTGTCTAATAAATGAAGATAAAGGAACACCGCCTACAGAAACAGAACTTGTGACTGGCACCATGCCATCTCCATGGCCACCAATTACATTGGCAGACACATCAGAGGCACTTAAACCGAAGTGTTGTGCAATAAATGTTCTGAATCTAGAAGAATCTAAAACACCTGCCATACCACAAACTTTATTGTGTGGCAATCCAGAAACTTTTTGGAAATGAGATACCATTACATCAAGCGGATTTGTAATGCAAATTACAAAAGCGTTTGGACAGTATTTCTTAACACCTTCTGCAATTGTTTCTAATATGCGAGCATTTCCAAAAACAAGCTCAGAACGATCGTCTTTTGGGCGACCTGGAATAGATGCCGTAATAATGACAACATCTGAGCCTGCAATATCCGCATAATCATTTGTACCTATTATTTTTGATGTAGAACCAAACATAACCATACTGTGAGTTATGTCTAGTGCTTTCCCTTGAGGAATGCCCTGTGCAATATCAAAGAGAACAACATCTGCTAAGTTGTCTTTACCTACTATATATGCAATGTTGCCCCCAATTTGACCTGCTCCAATAACAGCAATTTTGCGTCTTTCAATCATTTTTGATTCAAACCTAATAGAAACAGTTTATTAAAAAAATCAACAATTTATGAAAAGTAACTTATTGAAATTTAAAACAAAAATTCTTGTTAACTTAATACAATCTTTACCCAATCTTTATTTGACTTGTTTTTGCCCTATACGTGCAAATAATATATCTTTAATATCCTACCTTGCGCAGGAGTCATATTTGCACATAGGCGGTAGTTTTTGCTTCGGAGCCGCCAATCGCCTTGCTTAATCTGCGATATTGTTCTAGTAAGTTGCAAAGACCTTCAAAAAACTGGAATACAATTTAAAATGAATACGGTTTATGGCACACGCACGTATTAGTGTGGTTCACATGTAATTTACTCCCTGTTACCCGTTTAATGGCGAATGTTTTCTCTCTATGAAACCAATTAAGAGCACCATGAGCAGTAATACGCAGTATGGTTATTGTTGATTCGTGTTTGCTGTTCAAACCGTATTGTTTCTGTTTTTCGGAGACTCATATTTGAAATTTAAGTTAACACATTGAAATTAGCTCTGTTTAGTTTGTGTTTTTTCATATTTATATTTGCATGCAAATACAGTTATTACGTGTCGTTTGCATGCATGTAAATGCCACGCAAGCATGGTGGGGAGCCATCTAATTGGTGTGCACTCGCAAAAATTTGTTAGTTAGAATTAATGTTAGCTTTTGGCGTAAAGGAGTGATTGTGCATATTGAACAAAATAAATATTTGAGAAAGTGTGTTTTAGAATACTGCGAGGAATACTGCTGCGTATTTTTTCATTTCCTCTCTCTTCCGGAGTTAACTTTAAACACGTAAAAATTTATAAGAGGTTCAATTGAAGAAGCATTACGTAAAAGTTGACCACGGGTGGTGTTTATACGAGTGGAAGAGGGAAATTCCAGTAACAGAGATATATTGTATAGTAAAATTGGGATTTATTTGGCGATGGCTAAAGGTTTTTAAGCAAAAAAGCGGAGACTTCCGTAAATACTGATACTACTAACACAAATACATTGTTTGAGCAAATATTAATACTTGATAGAAATTAAAAAAACCACGTAAGCTGTACTTGAGTGTTTGGCGCACAAATTTGTTTTGATAAGGGTGGTGGGAAGCAAAGGCAATAAAGAAAGCGGATAGTAAATAAAACTATATAGAAAGGCATTATAGGGCAAAACAAGAAGAGCTGCGTGATCTAAGGGCTCAGAAGTATTTATTTAAGAACGCTAAGGCAAATAAATATAGTGATACACTAACAGTTTGTATATTGAACAATGATTGCTGCGAAGGTTTCTGATGTTTACAGCATTTTGAGGGATATTGAGTCGAAAGGTGGAAAGGAGGAATACAAAGTCAAATTGGAAAATACGGGTGATTCTTTGGACGATAGTTATGGTAAAATGTGTGAGTATTTGAAAATTGCAGGTTTTACAGTAGTAGATTCAAACAACGGAGAGAATAAAAACATAGTTATGGTTTTGGAACGTGAATCATACAGTGAGTCATCTATAAAGGAAGCGATAAAGGCAATTCAAGAAAGAGACCAGAGCAGGACGACAACTCCAACGTCGTCTAGAGGCAAAAAGGATAACTATATTGACAAGAGTTTAAAAATGGAGGAAGAGCTAGCAAGAGTAAGAGCTGAGAAAGCGGAAAAATATAAGAATTCAGGTGGAAATTCAGAGGGATCTTCAAAAAAAAACGCAAATAATGGTATTCCGACGACGGGGGGCATCAACCCCTCTTCTGGAACGGGACAATCGTCCTTGAGAAGATTTATGAACTTCGATTGGTTTACATCCATGTTCTCCTCTAGAAGAGGAGGGAGTGGGAATCAAAGAAATAATAGACTGTACCTGGATTCAAGTTACTACAGATCTAAAAACACTGGGTGTTGCGGTCCGAGCTGTGGATCATAAGAAGTACGTGTTTAAATAAAACCTACATAAATTTAACTAAGAGTATAACAGAGTGCTAAGTTCAATGTCAATGTTTACATTACTCTTCAAATAAAAGCTTTGTGTTTTGAATAAATTTACCGTCGTATTTTTCACTTACGCCTTTAAACCAGTTATTAAATTTATACTTAAGTTCCTCTTCGAATATGTCCAGACTCATATTATTGACACGCTTATCGAATATAATCTCAATTACAATAAAAGTGAATAATTCAATGCAACTTTCTCTAAAATTAGGAATGGGAAAAGGAAATATGAACGTATCTATTACTTTATATATAGTATATGATAATTTGCTTACACATTTTGTCCAGTCAATAGAGTTAATGTACAAAGAAACGTTATCCTTTAGAATGTTTCTTCTCTCGTTTTGGATAGTAGTGAGTTTATTTAATCCCTCGTCTTCTCTTCTGCTTTGTTCCCCTGTGTCACTGAATTGACCAGCTATAAAAAACTTAGTCTCTTTTGTTATAAGCGATGTTAGGAGATCATATACAACAACTTCTGGGGACAAATTGTCATAAAACTGCAACATAAGCAATACACAATCCTCCTCTTCATCATCTTCATTGTCATCGGCATCTTCCTCCTTCTCTTCTTCCGTTTCGCTCTCACTATCCTCATTTTCACTATATTCATCATTGCCTTTATCGGTAAAATATTTAAAGTTTTGACCACATTCATCCTCCAAAACATTGTACTCTTTATTATTTTCAATGTTTTTGTTAGTTTTTTTTCTGTTTTTAACTGAAAAGTTCTTGTCAAGTTTTAATACATCAATCGGGTTTTTAAACGTATAATTATCGTCGTCCTCGTACTCGTTTTTATATTGGTACTCATCATTAATATTCAAGTATTCAAATTGCTTTATACACTCTATTTCCTTGTCATTAGACTCGCTTTTTCTAAATGCCCTAAGTCCATTCAACAGCTGAATCAGTTTGTCCTTTTTTTCCTGTAAAACAAACCCTCTTTTGTCGTCCTCAATCTTGTCACTTGACTTTTCTTTACCTTGACTGTTTTCAATCTTTTTGTTATCAGGTCCAACACGGATTTTTAAGTCAGAGCTGGATGAAACGTCTGCACCTCCCTTGGACTTAATTCCCTGTCTAACTCCGTTTTTCTCTTCATTATTCAAACCTTCAAACTGAGTATTTGCACTTAATTTAGAGTTAAAATCAACGTTTTCAATATTCAGCCATTCTTTTATGCCTAACAAAACCTGTATTCTCATGTGAGGTGGCGACTCGGATAGATTCATGCTCAGATTAATATAGGAGTAGTAACAGTTGGTTGAACAAAATAAACACAAAATTTGTGCATCTATAATCTCTCCCTGTTCTTTATCTAGTTTCCAGTGATTTTTTGGCACATTTGAAGGGTCCTTCGGTATTTTCCTTCTACATTGTAGCCATCCACACTTCCCAATCTCAGCTCTTTCCACAGAAATCTCCTCTAAATCCTCAGGTCTCAAAAAAGACCGTATGTACTCTTTTGTCTTGTCATCCAGAGATCCGCTATTTTCTATAAGTTTTTCCTGGAATTTCAGCGATACGTAATTCGCTTCTTCTATATTCCTGACATGTCTCTCTACAAGCTCTCTCCTTAACTTCTCCTTTTGCTCACTTGTATCTCTTGTCATTTCTCAAGCAAACATTCAAAACTACACTAGTACCAAAACGCATAGTCCCACGGAAATACAATGGGGTTGATATGGGGAGCGAGAGTCCCCAAACCAAGTTCGTCCTCCAAACTGTTGATTAAAGTACACGAAATTAGTTCTACCAACCAAAAGTCAACCACTTTAGAGCCTGAAATACTGTTGCTGGCCCTTCTCCCAAACCATCACCTGTGCCTTAAGCCGATCAAACTACGCAACGCTAACAATTGACGTTCTTCATTCAGCAACGTTATGACGCGCAAATCGCAGTTCCGAATAATTTATTCGCGTCGCAGGTGCAGAAATAAAGCCTTTCCTTGTCCTCTAGTCACTCATTTCAAGTATCTAATTAAAAGCACGTCGTGGCGCCGGCGGGATATACGCATGTTAGATACAAGTGACATTTGGTAAATTTGCCTTTAAAGTGGCGTTTTTGTTTGGGAGGAGATGGTGGAGTTTTGTCTCCATTGTTTCAATATACTTCTAATAAAGGAGCATGAGGAGAGAATGGTGTTTTACTGTCCAATGTGCCCGTATTTGAAAAAGATAAGAAATGAACTGGTTAAAGTAACGGAATTCACTCCAAAAAAGGCGGAGGAGCCTTCTATCGACGTGAATGAGATCGCGAGCTCAAAGACAATGGGTAAGTTCTTTGTTTGTTTGTAAGATAGACCTGACTTAAAATGAACAGCTGTTTGTCCCAAGTGTTCTTTTTCAGAGGCGTATTTTTTCCAATTACAAATAAGGTCAGCAGATGAGCCAATGACCAGTTTTTACACTTGTGTTAAGTGCGAATTCAAGTGGAAAGAAAATTAATTAGGTTTTCGCGTTCTTTAGTGAGTACTTGGAATTGCACAGCAGGTCACGGTGTGAACAAGGTCTTGCATTTATATTCAAGAACGAGGCATCTTTTTGCTGTGCATTAGTTTATGGAAATCAGTGAGTGGGTCCGACAAAGGAATGTTTCCGTAACAGTGTACAAAAATATGGTGTTGTATCAGGTAAAATTTAAGTTGTATTACTTACTTCCCACACTAACAAGACACATTTTTTAAATCAAAATAATGGCTTTTGTGTGACATTCAAGGCGTGTCCACACTGTCTCAGTTTAAAGGGAGTACCTTTTCAAGTGCATGTGTTTCCCGAGTCTTAGTTTAAGTTGTTTGTAATTAAAAAATAGCGGTAGTGGAAGTAATGTAAATGTCATTTAAGGGTTTGTCGTTCCTATTAGTAGGTGTATGTTCTATTTCCTTAACGTACTCTTTCCCCTCTACTACTCTTCCGAAAACAGTATGCACGCCGTCTAACCACGGACAAGGAACTGTTGTGATAAAGAATTGGCTTGAATTTGTATTTGGACCTGCATTTGCCATGCTAAGCATAAACGGTTGGTCATGTTTGGCCTCTGGGGAAAACTCGTCTTCGAAGTTTTTACCCCAAATTGAATTTCCGCCAGTTCCATCTCCGGTTGGATCTCCCGATTGAATCATAAATCCCTTGATTACGCGATGAAATATACAATTGTCGTAGTATTTGTTAAAACAATGTACAGAAAAGTTTTCGCAGGCCTTTGGTGCTATACTTCCAAACAATTCTAAAGTAATGTCACCCTTCGTTGTATGGAGAATAACGCTCTTTGCAATTCTTTTACTTATTTGTTTTTTGTTATCCATATTAATTAGCCTTTGTCTCTCTATGTCTTCTTCTCTGGAGGGAATCTCGTTAAATATGTCCCTTCTCAGGTTTACCTGGCCATCCTCCAGTAGAGGAAGGTATTTTGAAAATATATATATTCTGTTAGAGTTCAAAGATGAGCACAGAACAGCCGAATTAACACGCTTCAGCTCCTCATCTTCCGTTTTTTGGACTTGTTTCGAGAATCCACTCACTCTGTCAATTTGAGAATGAATTTGCACAAGTCCTATTGACAGAAATCTCTTGCCACATTCCAACTTTCCTATTATTGCGACTCTTTTGCCTTTTGAAACGTCAAAAACGCATATCCCAAGAATACATGGATATACTAAATATTTACAGGTCTCGTCAAAACACAGGGTCTGATAACTCATCTCTTTTTTGTTTTTAATATCGTTCTCAACTTTGGAACGAACTCCAAATTCTATGTGGTCTATTTTATACCTGTTTGAATGCCCTCCGCCATCATTTTGCAGTAGATTGTAGACTGAAATGTTCTCGTCCACTACCCTCATGCATCTCCCAGTTCTCACATTAAACACCCTTATTTTCATGTCGGAACAATAAATCGCCAAGAGCTTTTCATCTTCAGAGACAGTCATTCCAAAAGAATAAGTTTTACTTTTTTGCAGTTCAAACAAGTCTGTCTCTATTTTGTACTGAAAATTAATACCGTATTCGCACTCGCGTTCTATCATGACGGGCAACAATAAGGTATCTGGATCCCAAAATTCCAATCCCCCATTAGTGTCAGTAGAAATTATTATATTGCTCCTCTTCAAGTAACACATCGATAAAACTTTGCCTTTGTGATTCGTGTACTTCGGAGTAACTTTGTGGTCAGAATTAGACCTCCCTTTGGAGGAGTATATGAAAATGTTGTTGGTTTCCAGGTCTGAAATCGCTATTTTTGGGTGCAGTATGTACCCACTGCTACTTTGCTTCTTAATTGAGTCAACAAAAATACATTTACCCGGTCTTATGTCCAAGCTAACTATTGAAATCATGTCAAAGTTAACGATGTTGTACAATTTGTAGTTTCTTTCCTCTGAAGATATACTTGCCAGAAACAATCCACAATCAGACAATGCTATGTCCGATATCTCACCTTTATGTGCCTGAAATCCCTTAACATACTCCAAACTCGTGCTATGGCTGTTGAATTCAAATTTCCAAAATTTAACGACTCCGTCAATACTTGCCGTTATTACAAATCCTGTTCTTGAACTCGCTTTCACGTGACTCACTTGCTCCTTGTGCATCAGGCTGTATTCGTAAAAATCCTTGTTAGGCAGACCTATTTTTTCCAACAAAGTCTCGCAGTCCTCCTCGTCCAAGTTATCGGACCTTCTCGTTCTAATTGTACCTATTTCATTACACTCATACTTTCTCTTCCCCCCGCTCTGTCTCTCAACTCCGTTTCCAGTATTTGCATTTAGAAAAATAGAACTCTTGTGTGACTCAGGCAATAATGGACCAAAGTCGTCGTCGTCGTCTCCATCATCTCCCACATATTCAAACTTCTCTCCGAAACCAGCTCTTAAATTCCCAATTTTTTCGCATTTTTCACGTGATTCGTTTTCTGGTCCCTGGACCTCGGAACATGGATTTTCGGGACAACTCGCTCTGCTGGTAAACTCAGAAAAATCTGGACCGAACTCCTCCTCCTCCTCCTTTTCTTCTCCCTCAAAGTTAAACTCTCTTTCATCGTATTTCGGCCTTTTTTCCCCTTTCTGATCAGTTTCCGCATACGAAGTCATTTCTAAAGGCGGAGTTTGTACTAAAATACATTTAAATTAAAAGGGTGTCACTTGCAGTGCTGTCAAAACACAATTATGCAAACGAAGCAAAAGCTCCCACTGCATCTGCTCTGTCTTTAACTTTAGTTCAATCTCTAGCCCTTATTTTGAGCACCTATACACCATTAAATAAAGTCATGTATGTTGGCGCCAAGGGTCCTAAGGAATATTTTAATAATAAATAGGCCAAAGTTTGTATTTAGTTTCTAAGAACTGAATATACGAATAAAAGTAGGTGGAAGACAGACCCTTACTTATTCCGGAGTAAGCACTGTCTTGACTTTCCTGTAAGTAGGAGGCGTGATTTCAAAATTGAATGATCACTCCGCTAAACAGTGGAGTTGCTTGAGTGCCAACATTCTTTAAATTTCACCCGAGCACTTTTTGCAACTAAACTAAGCAAGCCTTATCTCACGCTTGGAATGTGCCTTTTTTAAATAGGGGTTTACGACTAATTGAAAGGAGACGGAAAAATGACAGACCAAAACAGCAGTAGCAGCGATATAAATGTGACATATGAGGATCAGAAGCAAATAAATAGATTTAGCTCACTTTTATGCAGAAAGAACGAATTGGTGTCTGAGTTGGAAAAACTAAAGGTAGGTTTAGGCGCAATGTCTACTTCCATGGTAGCTTTTGGCATAGAAACGAACTAAACGACTTTTCTTAATGATTTTTAATTTTTGCTATTACAGGAGAGTCTACAGACCCACAACGATGCGCTTGATGAGATTGCCCTATGTATGGACCCAGAAGGTTTGCTGTAAGTTTAAACATAATACAGACTGAAAGATTTGTTTTTATTTACTCAAACAAAACTTGTTCTTCGGTTCAATCAAACGATTTCTCGTTCAGAATTCGGTTTGGGGAGTCTTATTACCATGCTTCTGAAGAAGAGGCAACCGAGAGAATCGAACAATTAAAGAATCAAGTTCAATCAACTATAGATACTTTGTCTGACGAGCTTTCGACAGTACAACAGGAAATGCAGTCTTTAAAGACCAATTTGTATCTTAAATTCGGGTCAAACATTAATCTGGATGAATAGTTCGTCCCTGTCTCGGACTCCGTAATTAAGGTACTAGTGAGTTCAAGTCATCTCCTTGAACATTTCAACAAACAACTATTTGTAGTTCCTCTTCCTTTAGAAGAAAAATGTAACAAGAGCACCTTTTTTTTATCTATCCCGCCTCCCATGCACCTTGGCCTGTTTTCAAATTCTGTTTGACCACCACTCGTGTCCCATTAAGCTCTGGCCTCGTGCCAACTGCTGGTGCATGCAGCGCCAAACGTATGCACCATAAATTAGTTTCCCAAGTGTGATAGAGGAGGCCAAAATGGAACCCTAAATTTTTAAATTACTGCTGGCAAACTTGGACTTTTGACTGGGGAATTTCAGTTGGGATCTACACCACAGTGTTTTCCAATCCCACTCAAAAATATCAACAATGCTACCCTGTTGTGTGGGTGCGTACAAATTTGCTATAGAGAGTTGGGTACCCGAACTGAAGTGTGTGGCGGGAAAAATGTCTGTGATATAAGAATTGAACAGGAGATGCGATAATGCAGAATAATGAAGATAAGAGGACTTGCATTTTTGGCTCTGACATCGATCTTGGCGAGAACTATTGCTTTCTTCAATATTGAACTTGGAACACAGGACTATACAAATGGATACTTTACAAAAATAGGACTTGGCTACGCCGATTTTCTGGATTACTGTGTATTAAAGAACTCCGGAGTAAATTACCACATGACCAAGAACAGCGATTTTCCGCCTCTGATTCTTTCACTTTTTTCGGGAATCTGTGATTGGACTCTGAAAACTGATGCTTACACTGAAGCGAGTGGCTACTACTACAGAGGAAGGTTGTTTATGTTTTATATAATAGCAATAATTGAAGTGTTTCAGGGGATCATTATTTACAACTATCTGTGCAAAAGTTACTTAGTAAGCACGGAATTTAATCCTAAATTGGTTGGCAATACAGTCTATGAGAACTACGTCTTTTATTTAGTCGCGTTTTATTGGTTAAATCCCATTTCTATATATTCGTCTATAAGCTTATCAATAGTTTCTAGTGTTGAATTCACTATTCTACTGCTCTTACTCTTGCTATCCCTGGACTCTGAATCAAAAAGAGCAGTTTCCATTTCGTTCGCATTTTTGATTTACATCTCTCCCAGAAAGTACATTTCACTGTTTCCTTTATTGGTTTTAAACAACCTTAAGTTAAATGAATTAGACTTGAATGAAAAAATGCAGAAATACGCCATAATTAGCGGAGAAAAAAAAGCAATATTAAGTGTTATTAAATGTCATTACAACGACTTAAAAAGTAGTATTGTAAATGTGATTAATGTATACAATTTAAAATCGCTGTGCAACTTTACTGTTTCATTTTTGGTAACTCTGACAGCATTACATACATTCTCGTGTTTTTTGGTCGCAAAAATGGATCCTTTTGATTATTACTGGAGGTTCATTTACTCTCACTTCTCCTTTACTGAAAACAGAGATCTCGCTCCGTACCTCAATTTTTATTGGTTTACAATGACGACTATTATGGAGAAATTCAAGTTTTACATTCAAACAGTTCTGAGCTCTTTCTTAATTTTGTACTCGGTTAACATTCTTATTGGATTTAGAGATATTGTGCACAAGGCCATAATTTCTCAGTTCTTCCTAATAAATGTTCTCGGCGAAAGTCCAACTTTATTAAACTATATTGTTGTACTCATGTTTATTTCATTTGACTACTTTACACAATTTGAATCAAAGTTTGAATTCCTTTTTTCAATCGCATTCGTAACTTGGTTTTTCACATTCTCCCTTGCATTTCTAATTAGGTCTACATGGATTACACAAAACAGACTGGACTCCAACATTTTTTACTTCTTGAATTTCTTTGGAAATACGGCGTTTGTATTCATTATCGGAGAGTGGAACAAAAATACATTCAATTACCTAGTTAAAGAACAAAAACACAGATCGCTTATTTCTAAATCCTCTTTAAAAATAAACCACAAATGCAAAACTGAATAATAAACATCCATGTAATCACATCCAAAAGTCCTTATTAAGGTGTGTAAATATACAAAATAAACAAACTCGTTTATTACTTTAGGGAAAGTAGATGAGACTCATCTAAAGACCAAATGTTAATAATTAAATAGAATTCTTTATTAACTAAGTTCTAAACAATTATTACGCCTCATAATTACATTGCTAAACCTACATCTTACCGTCCATCTTCATTCAACATCACTTCATCTTTCCTCTATACCTTTCTGTATCTAATCATTCTATTATTAAGCTTAATTATATTTAATTCTATTCTCTGAAAATTATTACAAGTTGGTTGTGTATCTGTTAAATATTAACGAAAAAAAATCTATTTATACTATACACAATTTGAAATAGATAATAAATGTTATTAGCTACTTCCAAATCGCACTTTCGTTTAATTCTCATCTTAAATTAATTATAAATACTCTCGGCATCTTAAATATCTATTCGACCAGTCAAATAAATAATAATACATAGAATCTATCTATAAATAATACTATTCTTCAATTCACTTTTATAAAGATCTCATGCTTCAAGTCCATAATTAAGCCAAAATCTGTTATTACTTGCCTTTCAACAGGATCAAAATTTACTCATTTTGATTCACTCCAGTCTCCGGATCAACATCGTCGTCATCAATGTGTTCGAGATCTTGAGAATTAATATTGTGATCAACTTCTGATTCCTGGTCACCCTCGTAACCATTTGAGTTATTTTGCATATTCATATCCCTCATTGGTGGATCTACCATTTGCGAATCAGCATCATGTACATCGTTAAATGCAATGGCCTCATTCTTATGTTGATTACGACGGCTATTGTGATGTCTTCTATGGTCTGATCCTGAATGTCTCTTTTTATCATTGTTAATTATGTCCACCATAGACATAGTTCTACTTGTGATAACAAGCAAAAATGATGTAATGCTAAACAAATTGATATTGCACTCAAAGAATATCGAACCAAATACAAAGAATAAAGCAACGGAAATTATCTCAGAAAATCTCCACGGGGCCTGTTGTCCAAGTGTAACTAATTTGTTGGCGATAATGTTTTTAACGAATGGAACAGTACCAACGGTAACGAGACATCCAATAGAAAGTAGATATTCAAAAAAACCTCTTGAATACAATGAATAGAAGAATTCTGGCTCAAATATAACAGTTGCAAAGAAAAGTGCAAATACACCACAGAATACCTGGACATTATATAATTTATTTGCATCTCTATCAGTTATATGTAGTGCCTTCTCTAAACACACAGCTCTGAAGATTGCTGATGAAATTGCATATAATATAGAAAGTCCCAATAATGTCGGAGGAACCAAATTAGTGTCTAAACAGGCCACTATATAGGACAATGCAGTTATTGTTACAGTCTTAATCGATAATAAGTTTCTTTGATCGCAGAATAAGTATCTGAATATATGATGCAATACAACTGCTAATGCCAATATTGATGGGTAAACTGCTATTACAGGTGTTGATTTAAGCAATATATTTGCTATTGTAAACATAAGCAAGTAAACTCCAACTGGAACCAAATATTCGCTAAATTTGCTTTGAATCTCATCCTTCACCTTCCTCAAATCGCAACCTCCCAACACATAAGCTAGCATCATTCCAACCAATAATTGTGAGAATGTAACTCCTATAGGGAAGGGAATTACATCCAAAAGCAAACGGTACATAATGAACATGTTGCATAAGGTGATAAATATAAACAAACTACTCAGGGAAAGTATTGCACTATTCTCGTATTTCTCCCTGAGAGTTGATAATAAACTTTCTGAATTTTGGTTATTCATTGTTTTTCTATTATAGAAATTCCTATATGTTATTGTTTAATTCCAATCTTTTCACAAAACAGCTTTTGTTATATATACGTACACTGAAAAAAAAAGAATTATCAGGATGCTTTTCTCGAAGTAGCCTGCTCTCGTTCTTTCTTTACACGCTTATGCTATTACATACGAATCCTTCAGTTTCCCTTCTTTTTAGCGTTTTCCTTCCTTCAAATTGTTTTTTTAAACCTAATTCAATTTGAAGTAAATACGTGGAATATTTATATTTTCTTTTTTTTTCTTATCTAAATCCAAACTCGTGCTAAAATATGGACATAAACATCTCAATATTAATTTAATATTTATATTTATGTAATAGACACACCCATATACTTACACAATATGTTCCATATATTTTTAGTCTACCCCATTAAACTACCTCTTCCCACTTAAAGCCATGTATTTTACCTTTCATGCTTTTTTTTTGTGTGGTCAAAACGTCATACTTATTATATGTCTCACACACTTATTTATTATTTAAATTATTACTATCTATTTATAATATATTATTATAATTAGCGTGAGACGTGTACATGTGTCTCAAATCTACCTAAGACCCCAAAATTATTTTATGTTGCGTTTGCTAAAAATAGAAATAAATTTGAATTCGCCGTTCTGCTTTTTTGCTTTTTTTCCTTCTGGTTTTGGATCTTTGTCTGAAAGTTCCGGAGGAAGGGTCACACTGAAGGACAGACAAGGAGATCGGTTGTCGGCGAATCAGTGTTTGTCCCTATGTAGTCTGTTATTTGGCATGTCTACCTGCGCATTAAATTCTAAATCCATCTATAACTACGTCTCTCTTATTCTTCATTTTCCCCGTTCTATTATATGTTTCTGTTGAAGTATGCACACCTGTATTTTCAGGAATAGGCACATTTTGTGGCGGCACTCCAAATATTATGTGTTCCGTGCCAACCACATTTTGGCGGTAACACCCTGAGGAAGGTCAGTGAGAAACGCATGCATGTTGGGAGAAGCATTTAATTAAAAAGCATCAGCGGGGAAATTTTCGGCATCGTCAGTTTCACCAGCATCTGTAACGAGTGAATTTGCTGGTCTAGCGTTAGCCTCCGCAGAGCCTTGTTCGCACCTTTTTTCAGGAGTCCTTTGCAGTCACTCTCGACGATGTGGGGAGAGGAGGTGACCTGAGAGTTTCGCAGCCTATAATAGAAAAGTGAGCTAAACTAGGAATTCGCAGTGCCTTAGAGTGCAAAAACGAAGTGGTGTAGTGTCCAGTAGAAATATATTCAATACGAGTAGCACGCGGAGAGTTGCTAAATACACTTTAATTAACTTTGTTGTTCAGAGAATAGTAATTACCTATTCGTTTGGAGAACAATAAGGAAATGTGACTAACTTTAAGCATTAAGTTAAGTATCAGTGGGGTGTACCGAGCTAAAGCCCAATCGTATCGTGCGTTTAACTATTCATATGAAATAAGAACCGTGGGATTTATCCTTCTTTTTATCTTGGGTGCAGCATTGTCATTATATTTAGTGTTGCTATCTTCGTCCTGGTTACTTTTATTGCACTCTAGATTGATTGTCTGTATCTTATTTGAGTTGTCATTTTCAACACCTCGGTATATTTCTTCTTCTTTCTCTCCCCCAGTCCCCCGTCTGATATCAACTGGATTCAGATTTGAAATTGGGAGGGATAAAGTGTCAGGAACATCGGTATCTTTACATTCACAGTGATCCTTAGATTGATGAGGTGTCTCAGTTGTGCTGCTTTTCGGAACAACTGGGGTCTTAAGCACCTGACCAAGCTCTCCATTCTCAAAAAATACAATTGTAATGTAACCATCTGAAGAAGCAACTGCCAGGGTGTGTCCATCACTGCTCCAAGAAGCGTCGTTCATTCCCTGAAAATGAAGACCTCTAATCGCAACTATTGGGTGAATATGTTGAGTGTCATAGATGTAAATAGTACCGGCCAATGTTATAACAGAAAAAATATACCTTGGCATTATCTCGTTGGTCTTGCTTTTATTTAAAAAGATCCAGCTTTCCTGGTTATCTTTAGGAGTTGTTCTGTAACTTGAGAATGAATTTTGTTGATTTAAAGACGGATTTTCTTTATTATTCTCAATCTCGTTACTAAGAGGCAAAAATGCAACCTGATTGAACCTAATAGACGAGGTCGTACCATCAGGAGAAGGCAGTACTGCTGCTGGATACGAATATTCCTCTCTCAAAAAAACATATGAAACTGGCATTAGAACCTGATTACTGCCTCCTAAGTCCTTTGAATTTCCGTCCATACTTGCGCTTTTTCTATGTTCACCAGACTGAGTATTAATAAAGTACTGTCCCGTAGGTACAACAAGTATTTCGCCGTTGGGAGACCAATCCAATCTTCTGAAAAAAGTGGTTGTCGCGGACTCTGCTAAAAACAGACATCTCCTTTTTTGACCTCCATTGGAGCTGGAGTTGCTGTTGCTCAGTTTTATGTTGTTTGGAGTTGCACAGTCACCTATTACCAATTCTTGATTCTCCAAATTTTCCACCTCAAATCTCGTTTGCTGTTTATTCCTCAAATTGCTCTCTAATGCCTCATATTTTATCGTATGATGTAATTTCCACGACTTTATGTCTGATTTTAAGTTTTTGTTTTCGTTTTTACTTAAACCGTGATTTTGTTTGTCATCCACCTCCATGTTTACATCATTATCAGTAACTGAACAATTAGAAACGATAGTCAAATCAGTTACTGTGTCAATTGTATCTTTTTGAACAATCTCTGCAGCTTGGTCCGCAACATTATCTGTTGTTTCTTTCCCGGTCTCTTCTCTAGCTTTTCCAACCTCTTCTGCCGTTTTTTCCTCATCCACCAATCCAGAAGTCAACTCTTCCCCAACTTCTTTTTTCTGATTTGACTTCAGTATTAGTCCGGTCTTCTTTTTTGTTTTTGCAGTCTTACTTTTCCAAAGACGAACTGTTTGATCAGAACTTTGAGAGGCAATAAACTGATCTTTCGGATCCCAACTCACACCCATTACCATATGGGAGTGACCGTCCAATTGACGCAAAAGCTTTCCTGTATGAACATTCCAAATTGTAACTCTGTCATCCTCTGTCCCAACTACCACCTTACTGTCGTCCGGAGACCAACTCAATGATACCACAGGTGCCATGCACCGCATTATTGTTATTCTTTTCCAATATTCTGGAAACCCCAAAACATCCTCGGAATTTTGACCAAAAACCACTTGCTGTTTCTCGTTTGTTGGCTTCCAAATGCAAAGTGAATCATCCTGACCACCAGATGCCAACAGCTCGCCTGTTGATGAAAAACGAACGCAGTTTACCTCCTTCTCATGTCCAAACAATCTAGATAGTATCTTCAACTTCCACTCTGTTTCCCTTGTTATTTCCCATATGTGTATAAATTCGTCTGCTCCTGCCGTGGCCAATCTTGAGGTCCCTGGCTGAAAGTCCAAAGAATATACTCTATCTGCGAATTTACTATCTTTCGAGTGCCATATTATTTGTGGGGTCTCTACCTTCATTTCAGACAAAGATTAGCAGAAACAATGCTTTATCAACTACACAAACGGCTGTAGAACTATTCTCACAGTTAATTAACTTATGACCCTCTTTTTTTGTGAATATGTAAAACAACAGTTTATTTTGTTCTCTTGTGGTTACTTGCTCAAAAGGCCTCTGTTACCGTGTTTAGTCAGTATGTATGTTAACGCCTATAAAAAGTAAAAAGCCTTTTGTTGTCTCGGTTTTGTCCTTGTCTATCTCGCGATTCTCAAACAATATCTAAGCAGCTTCGCATTATCAAGCAAAACCAATATACAAAAACGACAATCCAACTATTTCTCCGCCTTTGTCTTTGTTTGAAAATACGTCTGTTCACATACAAATGTGTGCTGACCTATAGATTACTATATTTATTTAATATTTTACCCACACTAGTTTTCGCAGATATTACAAATATTCTGTGCTTTATTCACTTAATCATATACGGTACCCAATTAACATAATTTTCCGCCAAAATTTACCCTGTTTAAGCAATTTAACGGCTAACCCGCGCCAGGCATGTTTTACATATACACAAGTAGATTATGCATGCAACTAAAAAATAATATTATAAAAAAGAATAAATTATGCAGTAAACAAACTCCCGCATGTTTTTACAAAAGGAGTGGGTCCCTAACTACGGTATATGTGATTGAAGTAAACTCCTCTAGACAAATAGAGTCTTTAGCAATTACATGAAAAGTTGGAATTTTTGGGATATATTTAACAATATCTATTACCTGTTTAATTGTTTTCTCGGGAGAGACCTCCCAAACACGGCTCTCATGAGGCGGGCCCGGCTCGTAGTAAACCATCAAATTGTCCCAATTGTATTTCTCTAAAGTGTCCCAAGGAAGATGTCTGTCTTTAGGGAACATAACCTTCAAGTGGTCCTTTATCTGGGAATCTTCCATTCCTTCACAAATGAACTCACATAACATCGGCTCATCCAATAAAACAAGTATTGGATAAATCAATAACTCACTTCCGCCATCATCACTGCAATTCACGCATTTTATTTCATTATTGTATGTGTGGATTACATCGTATATTGGGTTTGTCAAAAAGTATCCTCTGTCATTTATAACATTTACAACGCTTTTAACTCCGTTCCTCTCCATACGCCTTTTCCTTTCTTCCTCCTGTATTCTTTGCTCCTTCCTTTTCTCTATTTCAGAAAGCCTTTCCTCCAAGGTCGATTTTAAACGTAACAACTCCGCGTTCTCATTGTCATACCTAAGGCCGTGAACTGCAAAGTTAATTGCTTGCTTGTATAATTGCATTTTAATAGAAGCCTTGCATCCTCTATAGGCTGCCTTTACATTACTCGGATTCTCCTTCAAAGACGCTCTACAATCATCTACACACTCAACATAACGCCTCATTAATAAGTGAATATGAGCTCTGTTAGAGTATAACAACGAATTCACCTCCTTATTGCTACTTTTCTGTTCTATTCCCTTTGTATATGCTATCACCGCGTCCTTGTATCTGGATTTTCCATCTTGAAAGTACTCATTTCCCACTACTCTAAACTGCTCCGCCAAGCTCTCTGGAGTCTCACCGTCGTAAATCAGCGCCTGAAGGGCCTGTATATGAGGGTTGTTCGGGTCCAAAACATCCTCACCCATGAATAATGGAAATTCTTCTCCCTTGTACTTTTCCGAAAGCTTTCTCACCGCTTCTGGATTAACTTCCCAATCCAAATCCTCGTCAGCCTCCAACCCATAATCAATAATTGAAACTTCTGTCTCGCTTTCTCCTCTGCACGTCGGTTTCTTCATCTGACTCTCATCGACATTCTTACAAATACCGTCAGTGTTCTCCTCTCCGAATCTCGTTCGCACCTCTCCCAAATCCATAACTCTACTTTGGTGATGAAGTATTATCTCTACACACCTATTTCTGCCGCATTCGGTACTTCAATATTTACGCTCTTTAAGTTCTGCTCCTTCTCACCACCAACCACTTTTCCTATCATAAACCCCTGTGCCTGTGTATTTAATATACGGAAATTCACCTCAAACAAAGCAAAAGTGTATGACAAACCACCAAATACAGAATTTTGTATACTCTTAATTGCTACAGTATAGCCTTAATCATTTGACCTTTAAATTTAAAAATGGCGCCAATCTTGGACACCTTCCCTAGCGTCACCGCAGTAATGCAATATTTGAGACAACAATTACATCAAATTTACATGCAATTCACTGAAAATTGGTGTAATGAACAAATAACTAACAAAAGAAAATATTGCCTACTTACGAGCCTGAGACTACTAAATGTATATTTTAGTTGAATTTGCAAGATCTAACAGCCCCAATTAAATTGGATATGTCTGGACTTGGGATCAGTATCTCACCACATGGAGTGATGTAGTTTCTTACCAAAATCAGTGGACAACTTCGACTAAAACTGATATTCCTTAGACTTTGTCTGACCTCAGAATGATCCACTTCCTCCAATATACGTTTTGCTACATCCTCAATTTTCATTTCTGGAGATAGCTGTAATACAGATGCCTCATATTCACCATCACCTAGGTACACGCATCCATCTATCCATCTTAAATCTGACTCTGTAAAGTTCCAACTTCTCAGTTTGATCCAATCCAATATCAGTTCTTCATGCTTGTTAGAACCTCTTTGAGAAAATACATAGTTTGGACCACTGATAATGCTATCATCCACAACATCATTGTCGTCCGAATTTAATATGGTCCAACTTGGAGGTTCGGCATCCCCGATGTTTGCATCCGCTAAGTCTAAAAGATTTCTAAAGTCAGTCTTGTCTGTATTACAACACTGAAACCTCATTCCGTTTACTACCCCAAATTTTGCATCATCTGTGCCTAGAATTTTGCTTGCAATAGAATACAATCCTCCAGAAAATGATAAAGTTTGTGATTTATTGTTATTGTTAAAACGAACTTCCCCTTCTTCATTATATTCACAATCATTTCCCTTTTTCCAACTTTTACACTGAATACCAGTTTGTTCATTTCTACTTGCTGAATTCTTCGTAGAATAAGCAATATTGTTACCCGTTTCATTAGCTAAACCATAATTTAATACATTTGAAACTCCTATATCCAAATTAGAATCACCTGTATATAAATAAGTTGAATTGACGTTCTCAGAATTACAACAAGTTGCGAATACTCTAGTTCCCGTATCATCCGCTCTTCTACAACGGTTCAAGACTAATCCTATGGAGTTACTATTCGTGTTAAATCTTCTCAAACCTTGCAACTCTTCCCTAGCTTCATCTACAGCTTTTTGAAGAAGAAAATTAATAAAACGAATATTTAATTTAACACGTATTATATGAACTTTTATTTGTATTGACTCAAAAACACGATATAATCTTTGTCTTAAAAACCAAATATTGCTCGTGAAATCTATTTCAACATCATTAAAATCATTCTGAATATATATTGTTGAATTGTCTATATCTGATTTGTCTAGCCCAAAATCATTCAATTCAAATAAATATTTTGACCCATACATCACATCCCATGATATTTCTTTATTACTAATTTCAAAATTGTCGTCTTTTTTAAGACCAATATACTTCTCACCTATTAATCTTGAAAACGTAATATCTCTTTTAACTTCAGCAAAAAAGAGAATTGCAGACATAACCATCTCATTTATAATTACTTGAGTACAATTGTATTCATTATGTTCAGTAATATCATCTTTATCCTCAGAACTATTCAAAATTAGATCAATAAAATGTAAACCAGTAATAAACGTTTTTGAAGAACCTTCAACCAATTTACCTGTTTCAAACTCCTCTAGAATGTTTGATATTGAATTTCTTAAATTAATTGCCTCACATCCACTATTTCCTATGTTCTGTATTCTTGTCTTTAAATGTTGTATAGAAAATTCATTGCATTGATATCTCAATAAGCACTTCATGCTTATTCCACGTAATAGTAGTATTTTACAAATATAATAAATAAATAATCTACCACTAACTAATTCACTTTCTTTATTGTAATTCACAAGAGATTTTTTCTTATTTCTCATGTAATTCAACAAACATTCCGATGTTACCAATGCATTTAAACAAAACAACGATATCATTTCCATACAATATTCACTTGTTATACCATGTGATACTCTCCAACTCTCCAACTGTTCAACAAGCTCAGAAAAACAGACAGTATAGTTAGTTATATAACCATCCAAAAATCTCTTTACTATTTGATTTGCATATATCTTCATACGTAATAATGACGAATCACTTTTGTTAACACTAGAATTTATATTCTCACCCTCAATAAATCTGTTATTCGCCACTGCCATTAAACACAAATTGTATCTTCCTAATGATTTAATCAAATACCTGCATCTCCAGAGAATAGTGGCGTCTAACAACATATCCTCAGAGTCGTACACAGATATAGGTGTTTCGTCTCCTATCACCTTTCTAGGCACGATATATGGAACCCAGCTATACGGATCTCTAGTTGTTTCCTCCAACAACCATTGTTCTATTTTAGATACACCTACATTCAATGAATCGGAAAGAGGAAGATGAACTGCACTTCCTAATATACCACTGAGCACCTTATTTTTACCCTTCTTCTCGTTCCTTCTCCAATTTCCATCATTGTCTGAATCAAAATTCCACCAAAGCTTTGCTTTATTTTCGTTATCAATGACAGCTACACTTCCAGAGAGAGTTGAACAGTAAATCACATCCTTGAAATAATATCTATTTTGTCTATATTCACTATAGTCAGCCAATTCATCATTCAAAGTACAAGTCTTTTCAGATTTCGATTTGTTTTCTAATAATGTATCATTTGACACTGAATCACTTCTCTGAAGGTTTGTCTTTCTAAACCATACTTGAGGCTTTGTTACTTTAAATTTGACGACTTTCCTTTCTCCCAATGATAATCTCAAACATTCCAAAAATGAAAGTCCGTGTAAAGATGGAGAGATTCTTGTATCTGAACCATCAATTGAAAACGAATATCCCATTAAAGGAATAACTTCAACTCCATCAGGGACCTCAAATACAAATTCTTCCTCAAGTATATTCTTCAACGTATACCAAGAATTAACAGTTATGTTTCCAGCGTAAACAGAAGATGGAAAAAGAGGTAAACTTGAATTTTTATCTGAATCACATATATAACGCATGACCGCATCTATCAAATCCTCCTTATCTACCAGCTTTTTTCCTGAAGCTCTATTTCCATTTACATTGTCCTCAAATA
>NW_027125498.1:0-95561 GCF_009792415.1 Cryptosporidium ryanae
ATGATCTTCTAATTGGCAAAAATCTTCTTAAAAACAACAACGGAAAATCAACAAACCTCATTTTGTCACCCGGTATTATTTCATTGCTCCAATTGCTTTGTTCAATAATGTGTCCAAATGAAGATATTCTCAATATCCTTAACCTGTATTTGTTGTCTGACACTAATTCATATGGCATTGTCACCTCAAATACGCATTTGTCACTGTACTTCATCGGAACGAATAATTCTTGCTGATTCCTCCCAAAATGGGTAGTCAAAGACGCCTCGTTCGCAGGTATATACAAAAAGAATTCTGCCAAATCGCCACTACTGCTGTTCATCTCCACTTGTTTTATATATATACATATCTTCTCTCCATCGAGTCTTTGTCTTTGATTCCACCTTAACAGCAAACCAAACTCCGGCCACTGTACTACAAACACCATTACTATCCATTCGCCCGTCTCTGATGTGCGAAAATCGTGATTTAAACGGTGTGACGCAGTGCTTACCAGTTGCAGTTCTCTTATCCCCGTTAGAAACCACGGAAAAACGTAGTAGTACAAAACCCACATTGAGAATGCTGCTACAAAGACCGCACATACTATGTTCAATACAAGCGATACTATGTAACCCTGCAAGTCATTTGCAGTTACTAAATCTCTTAATATTGCATCGTTTTCTGCCGTGTATATAAACTGACTCTTATTGTTATTGTAAACATGATCGCTCTCTGTTAAAACACCCAAGTCGAAGTTATTATAGTCGTCCTCCGCAAGTATTGAGCTCTTGGCTATCTTCTTGGATAAATCGCTCCAGCCCGGTATCAACCAACTCGGGAATAAAATGTTCTCCACCGTGTATAAAAATGAATAGACCGACTTGAAAATCTTCATTATATTGTTATTTATCAACGCCTTTACAGAGTTCCTCTCTTTTTTTGACTCAAGGTCGCTCGGCTTCGTGCCGTTCGTGTTCTCATTCTGCGTCCATACTATCACACTCGGCTGCTGTATCGTTTCTGCTATTTCTGAATTTATAACACTAAATATACTTTCCGTAATGGAAGACTCGCAGGATTTAATGCTGCTTGACCTTCCTATATAACTTCCAACCTGATTTATGCTACTTATTCTTGTCTCCACGCTGTTTTCACTGCTCGCATAACTTGCAAGTAATTCGCTTAGATTACCACCAGTGCTCCTGCTTCCCCTGCTATTCACGCCGTCTCTATCAACTCCGCCAAAATAAAAGGCCTCCTGAATATTGTTTGAAAGCATTCTGGTTCCGTACTTGCCTCCAAACATCTCCCTTAGATCAACGAATCTCGGCTTTCCGCTTTTCGTATCGTTGCCTGTCCCCATGATGCCACTAAGTCTGCTTGTTATATTCCCAAGTATACCTCTATTCTCACTTTTCTTGTTCAAAACAACACCCTTCGACGCACTTACCGACATTCCGCCTGTAAAGTTGTCGAAGCCCGTGTCGAGAGCGTCGACACTGCCACCGTTTCCCAATTCACTCGCATAGAGTTCATTCAAAGCTGCATCTTTTCCCACATTATCCACATTAATAACGTCTAAATCCTCCAGGTCTGAATGGTCTATTGGCGAAAGACATTTGAGTCCGAGTATATGTATGTAGAGATTGTACGTTCTTGGTTTTAACAAACCACCGGAAATCAGAACTAGTCCATATGCATCTCTTATAAACGCTCTTGACGACACTGCCTTCCACGTGCCTTTCGGATACTCACTGTTCCCCAAAATGTTTATATATAACACCCACGGACTGGATAAGTCTTCTTGCAACCACTTGTTGAAGTTCTCGAAACGCGACTTTGAAAACAAAAACAAGTGTGGATCCATTAATTGGTATTTTCCCACCCAGGTTTCCAGTTCCTCGTCCACCGGGTTGTTCCTCAAACCATCTACACTCTCGCTGCTTTTGTTGTCGTATTCGTCATTCACGTTAATGTATACGGGAGGCAAGGTCCCCTGAATGTTAACTCTCGTTTTATACGACTGGCCGTTTCCCCCATAAAAAGGTCTATTCGCGTTCAACTTTGCGATGACTGATCCCAGTTTGTAGTAGTTTAAGTGGCCCAAATCACTGTTCTTCTTGTCCAACTCCACCTTTACGTACCTTGATCTCAACACAGACAACTCCGCAACTCTAATTGGCATCACTACCATCAACGGAACCCTGCTGTTTATGTATACAGACGCCCCTCTGCTCTCTATTAATACGTTCGCGTTGCCTTCATCCCCTGTCTCTTTGCTCGGAATGTCTATTGAAGACCAGCCATCAGAAAGGGAAATTGATATATTTTGCGAGTGTATATCCCTCAAATCAAAAATTCCATGCAGGGCCTCTAGATGAAACAGTTTTTGTGTATATATTGGAACGCTGGACGCGACTCTCATGTAATTTGAGCTTGGGATGTACTTTATACTTAACTCATTAAACTTGAATTTTTCTGACAAAAAAAAGTTTACTGAACACTGAAAGTAATCGCCTGTGTTAGATTGGTGGAGCTTTATGTGCAAATTGGAGTCATTAACGTAGTTCCAAGGCCTCAAACTGCCGTCACAATATTCCTTGTGCTCCCTCCACGTCATGTTAACATGCTTGCTCCAGGAAAAAGGCAACAGGTACTTCCTTAAAGTCCATGTGAATGTGTTATGCGAGCACATATATTCATACTTGTCTCTCGCTATCCTTGATATTCTGTACCTCCCCACGCTCCCATAATACAACTGGGACTCGGAAAATACTCTCCATGACCTTATCTTAATGTAGCTCAATTCACTCTTGGAGTCCAGAAACTGCACGTGGCAGTTTTTCAAGTCCAAATTCACACTTAACTCGGAACTCCCATCGCCGCCCGCACTCCCTCCATATTTGGTCTGGCCTTTCTGTACAAAAGACGGAAATAGCCTCTTCAATATATTGTTACTACTAAATGACGGCGTCGATTGCCTGTTTGACCTTAAAAACGACGAAATCACTGCTTTTGACCCGGTTTTTCCGTTACTCTTGCTTGACTCTCGAAATATGACATTGTCCATATCGTAAAGTGGTATTATATCATTGATAATGTATTCGTTCAAAAACAGAGATGTGCCATATATGACCAACAGTGAGACCACAAACCACAACAACAATATTGACCTCACATTCAACTTTTTAACGCTTATTATCGGTATGCCGAACGAAACCGGAAGGTTCCGGAGAATCAAGTAATCTGAATTCGGTAGATTCAACACATCCCGCATCCTGCTTCTCCTTCGTCCCTCTCTGCTTTTTAGTAACAGTAACAACTCGCCGTTGCTCTCCTCGTCCTCTTCGTCCAGATTCTCCCCAAGCTTGTCGTATTCCGCGTCCAACTCATCATCCGAATACTCGTTGGCTAGACCCTCGGATGACTCCTGTTCAGAATAGTCAACTATCTCGCTTCTCTTGCCGTCAAATATTATACCAGTGTCGCTGTTTATAACATTACTGCTGCACTGAGACTCATCTGCAACGTTGCCTCCGTACAGTCCTGTTTTTTCCTTTCCGTACTGAAAATCATCATAGCAACTGTTGTCGCTTTTTCCGCTATTCAGCAATTTCTCGTTTATCAACTCCCTCTCAACATCTAGGTACTCGCTGTTTATTATTTTATGATAACTGGTTATTATACAGTCGTCGTACTCTTTTTGCTTCAGTATATGGTACTTCTCCGGTCTAACTGTCGCACACTCTATTAACTCATCTGGATATCTATCGCACTCGCGCAAGCTTCTGTGATTATCGCCTCTGTTACTCAACAACTGCTTCCTTTCCGTCATTTTCTGTTTGCATTATAGTAGATTATCGCATGGAACAATCGACAAGTACTTTATTTCTTTGAAAACGCGTCTGTGTTCCTCGTCACAATGCCATCTTACTGCTGCAACTTCGCAATTTCAGGCACCGAAAGGACTCTATTTACCACAAAAATTGCCTCTTAATTAAAAACAACACCTTTGGTTCCCCTCTTGGACAAAAAACCTTGCTTCTGTTTCCTTTCGCCTCCTCGGCTGCCGTATCTGACATTTAAACCCTTCTCCTAGTCAAAGTTCAAAAATGTGTGTCCATATAAACCTATTTAATCAAAGAAAATATTTATCTCAGTTACGCCCTTTTTTATCTTATCACTGTATACCCTTTTTTACTACATGCGTTTTTTTATTCAAAGCCCCTCACCACTTTTTTCTCCCTTGTGTGTTATGCATAGGTAAATTGCTCTTTATATTTAGTGGCTCACCGCTGCCCAAATCACATATTTACACTTAATTAATTGTTTTTGCACATATTTATAACAATTATGTGCGTATCCCAAAGGCATTATCACTCGTTGTACCTATCATTTCGCGACTTGAGAGACCGTATTCGCAGTCTCCCCTTTAATCGCTGTGTGAATAAATGACAAAGTAAATTCCCTCAAAGTCTCAATTGAAAGAGAAACTTGTGTCCTTGCTAGCTGCTCATTCTGTCTTTCCCCAGCTCTCCTAAAGCGCAATCTAGAGTCTTTAATGCGCCCAAATGACCAACGCTTGTCCGTCACCTCCCATCACTCACTGCGTCTACTCTCTCCCAATAACCAGGCAGGCGTTTTCCCCACTACATGCGCTCCGCTCATGTCTGCATGCATGCGCAAAATAGTCCCCCGTGGAAAATGGGTTAAATTGTGCAGGGCAACAAGGACGGCACATGGGCTTTCCCCTTTTGAAACCGAGGGCGCGCGCCTGACTTAGTTGTCGCCTTGGAAACGCTACTTCCACATTCGACGAAACATGTTCTCTAAACTTGTCGCCCCCCCCCGCCACTTACAGACCAGCATCGGAGAAACCCTGAAAATGCAGTCTGTGCCTGAGCTGCTACCTTGCATGTGCAAAACGCGCGCGCTCGTTTGCCGTCGCTGCCCACTGCCTTGCTCACAAAAGATACTGGCCCTGTGCGCTTTGGAAAGAATATGCGGCTAACTCGTCTATAAACACATTCGCTTCTGTAGGCAAACAGGTCAAAACGAAGAAAGACACGGAGTTTGGAAGTAACAGACACTTATTCACTTTTCTTGCTTTGCTATTTCTACTTGCTTCCTATGTTCTAGCATATATTCGGAAGAAAATATTGACACACTGCGGAGTTTCCGCGTCTTTTGGCATCATTGAGGACTTAAGTTGAACATGAATGTAAACAGATTTACGTAAAAAGAAAAAAGTCAGAATACGCACTTTTTCCATAAATGCATCGGTGAAGCAATTGCAACTTATGCGTACGCTCATTGGATTAATCTCAGTCTATATGCACCTTTGTTTTCTTTCCTGGCATATATTCGCTCTTAACTCTGTTAAGACATAGGATATTTGGTCCAGAGTTTCCTGTCAGTGTTCACGAGATAACGTGGAAGTTGTGAAGACGTTCGGATGGGAATTTACTCCACATATGCACGGGCTGAACGAAGTGAACGTTCTCACTGGTGCAGACTTTGGTTTGAATTTGCATTTCCGCTGCCATCCGCCCCCGTCCTCGTCGGTAGCGGTGGTGACTGTGGCTTTGTCAAACAATTGGGTGTCCGTCGGACCTCCTGTCCAGCAAACAGGTTTGTCGCATATCACTGCACCGACTCCGTTCCGTCCCGGTCAAAAACGATTAATGGAGTCGACAAAGGCATCAATGTTCTCGCCAAACACCAGCTTGTTGTCAAGAATTTGGCTAGACAACCCCTTTACTAGCTTAAAAGGAACAAGGATGTACGCCGAAAAAGGACTCATGTCCAAAAACACCGTCTGCTTCAAAGTTCGAGTGTTTGTGTACCTGTATGGCGAAAGCGGATTAAAGTTGACACCATTTAAATAATGATCCAAACCCCTCTCTCTTCCGAATAACAAACCTCCGTTTTCTCCAAAAACACTTAATTCCCTTTGAAGAAGGCCTTTAGAAAGAAGAATTCTGTTTGTCGAGCTGTCGCTGTCGTCGTCCTCGCCGAGGTCGTATTCGCTTGGAATACTAAACCCGGAAACAGAGTCCAAAACGAAGTGAATGCCACAAAGACTGTCTGGATCTGGATTCCTCTCGTATCCACACCGGTTATGGTTGTGTGGACACTCACCGCTGTTCCCGACGCCAAACACCTCAGAAGAGACTACATATTTCTTGTTCCCTCCAAATCTCTCGTCTTGTGTGTCCAATAGAACAGATTGTGGCAGTTCACTTGAAATGCCGAACCCGTAATTCCTATAGTACCTATCGCTATAGTTGAAGACAAAGGTACACACACTTCTCTCCAAAATCAAAACCTTATCAGACTCGTGACACAAAAGCACTCTCACTGTAGAATTGTCGAGTGAATTGTAAATTAATCCACCAAGCCCCATGACGCTGCCAGTGATATCTGGACTGTTGCTCCCAAAACGAGAGTCCACACCGCCTTTTGTTGTGTGGTCTGAGGCTTCGTTCGCGTGTCTATTTCCAGAGGAAAGTATAAAGTCTAACTCACCATTAGAAATGTTGTCCAAGGATACCGTTTCGCTGCTCTTTCCATTCCCACTGTCGCTCCCGGCCTTGTCACTAACACTGTCGAGCTCAGCTCGATCACTTTCATTTCCAAAACAGTTAGTCTCGCGGTATATGTCCGCTTTCCCGCCCATAGCTCTCTTAATGCTGCCCCTGTTGTTCCACCTTAAAACCCTCTCGATTCGAACCAATGCAGTGTTTAAAAACTCAACGTGCTTAAACTTCAACCCCTTGTTGTCAGCCAAGTCCCACCTGCAACAGAGCTTGGACGAATCCATATTGTTGTTGGGTCTTGGGAAGTCAAAAGAGTCGGGGTTGCCAAACTCGGAACCCATGCTTTGCAGTACTCCGTTCTTGGAGAAAGCGAAGTTTGTCACAATCAACAACTTCATCATTTTCAACGAGGTTATTGACTTGTCATAGTCATCGAAAATGGTCATGTGGTGGTGTAGAGCAGCCTCCCCAAATATCTGCAACATTACGGGCTTGTTCGGCTTCAAAACCAAACTTGGAGCAGAATCGAGTGTGTTCGTCTGCTCATAGTATAAGTAGCTGGTTGTCCTCGCGATTGTGTCCCACGAAAACGAATAAGCTGCTTTCACACGGCCCCTAGAACCCATCCACCTCGAGTGATCAAAATTTTTAAGTATCTCACAACAACCCCACGCTATGCTATCCTTACAAGGCTCAACAAGATAACCATCCACATTAGGAGTTAAAAAATCCCTCGGGCCACCACTTGTAGTGGCTACAACAGGCTTCCCGGCAGTCCAGCCCTCAAGTACAACAATTCCAAACGGCTCGTTTCTGGAAGGAACGACAACGGCATCACAGGCCTTATAAAGTCTGACAACGTCGTCACCCGACTTCTTACCAACGAATCTGATTGAACTGTAGACTCCGAGTTGGTGTGCTCTCCTCTCGATCTCGTCCTTTTGGTGGCCGTCTCCCACAAGAATGAACTTGGCATCACTTCTATACTTCAGTATCCCGGGAACTGCCTCTACGAGCAAATCAACTCCTTTTTGAATAACCATCCTAGCAACGCACAAAAATGTCGGTTCCAAAGGCCCGATTCCCAGCTGTCTCTTAATCTCACCGGGATCGTCCATCGCAACTCTGTCAAAAGCGTGGCAGTGAATTCCATTGTATATGACCTTTATTTTGTTTCTGTTTATCCCAAAAAGCCTGCAAACCTCCTCCGCCAATACGCCGCTCACGCATATGATTCTGTCCGCCGTATGGCATCCCTCTCTTTCTATGTCAGATATCCTTCTGCTTTGGCCACCAAACGATTGATTCCCGCACCTTCCATACTCTGTGGAATGCACTGTGAAAATTGTGGTTCTGTTGTTGTTGCCTATCCTCCTTAAACTCGTAAGTACAGGCGCTGCTAGCCAATCATGGCAGTGACATATATTAAAACGATACCCATTCTTGACCGCATTCAATGCTCTACTGCTCTTTCCTTGAGAAGATCCCGATACAAAATGATCTGACATTTTTGTAAGTCCGTCTTCCCAACGTTGCATGTGATAAACAAATGAATTGCACATATTCGTTATCTCTGTCACAAAGTCAGAATTAAGCTGAAACGGACATTCGTGGTACAAAACCCCATCATGCTCCTTTATTATGTAAGATGACCCCGTGGCTCTCGTGAATAAGTGAACCTCGTGGCCAAGACGAATTAAACTGGCTGACAATTCAGATACGTGTGGAGACACTCCCCCGACCAAGTGCGTATGCAGGCTCTCCCAACTAAACATTGCTATCCTGAGTGGGTTTTGCGTGACTGTTTTCGTCTCCAACGACTCTATTCCGCGTATTGTCCTGCACACCAGCTCAACTGCCTCATTTCTCCTCGTCTCCGCATCCTGAACCGCCCCTGTGCCCTCAGTCAAGTCGTCCCGAATGTCTCGAGTCTTTAAATCCGAACTCCTGGTCTCTGCACTTGCTCTCCTCCTTTTCTTTTTACTCAACAACAATACTCTGCGTCCGGAAAGCTTCATCCTGTCTTCAAAAGGAATTAAACGCTCGATTATGTCTCTTCCAATGTTAAATCCCCCACCGGCACTGTTGTGGGAGTAAGAGATGTTTTTGACTGCAATGTCCTGCAGCGAGGAACAAACAGAAACGTCCCAAACGAAGTCAAATCCTATCCCTCCGTGCTCCGTCGGAATGGACAACTCTGAACAAGCCCTCTCCTGCATATTCTCCCTCAACAACAATTCATTTGCTATTGTTACGCCATATGGTTTTACCGAGTGAACAACGTCATTTATAAGAGCCAATATCGAGGCCAACAATGGGTATTTGTCTCCCTCTTCAGACAAGTCTGGCAACGTAAACCTAAATCCGTCTATTCCCAATTCAGTCATTAAATAGTATATCGAGGATATTATTACCGAAAGCATTGGCACATAACACAAATTTAGCCTGCTGTAGTTCTTGTTAAATGCGAATAAAGATGATATAACCTCTGGAGTATGTTTAAAGAAGCTCGGATTAATTGTGTTTATATTGGTCAGCATAAACGACTCGTACAGGTCCAGCGTTGACTCATCTACGAACAACTTCTCTATTCCACTGAAGTCTTTCGCACTACTCCCTCCAAAGACGCCGCTCTCGCCTCCGCCGTTATCCTCAATAACACCGCTACTCCTCCCCAGTGCTCTCTTTTCATCAACGAAGCCACTCTTGTCGGTCTTTTCGCCACAAACCGTCCCCTCCACCTCCTTTGCATTACTTCCCAAACTGTTATTGACCTCTCTATCACACGGCTGGAACATTGAATTTGCACTTGTTATGTCCCCGAATGCCAAGTTAAAGTCGATCAACACAAGCAGTCCGCGCTTGTGACACTCGTCTACAAGCTCTTTAAATTCTTCCAAATTCCCATATTCAGTATGTGGAACGAGGTAATTGCATGGATACTGATAATCGTAGCTTCTGCTGTGCTCCAACACGTCAGAGAATAGTATGGTGTTGTATCCCCCTCTGGAGACTCTCGGGAGCACATTGATCTTGAAATTATAGAACGTCCCGCACTTGACTTGGAAGTTTTGCGTTGAATCTAAATTGTTGCTGCTGCCAATGCTGGCTCTGTTTCCGTTACCCGTTATCAACCCATTCGAGCAAGATATATTTGCCTCGTACACATACAAACTGGACAGTCTGGTGTTCCTAATAAGTTCTTCCAGTATTAACGCGCTGTCCTCCTTTGAGAATTCACCGGACTTTACGCCATTTGCACCTCCGTAGTCCACACACATCGGAAGAGGACATCTAAGTCCGTGAACGCTCGCCTCGTCACTCGCATCCAACAAACAATTCAACAATTTGTTATTTCCGTTATCTCTAATGCCGGAGGCAATTAAATTTCTTGAATAAGTCAACAATCTGTACGTCTCGGACTCCTCCGTCTCCTCAAGAGACTCGGATTCTTTTCTTCTGGTGGTAACTATTCTCAATTTAAATGAATTCAAATAAGAGCCGTTTTTTGTCAAATCCTCGTTTCTCAGTAATATCGAGTAAACACGTCCCTTCATGAAATTAGGTACCTCGGGATAATCAACAAATTTCCTTTTATTTTCACACTCAATTTCTTCTGTTTCCAAAGCAAGTTCGTGGGAGGTTTTGTTCCAGTCATTAAAGTCGCCAACCAAGTAGACTCTCAAGCCTCTTGAGTCACCCTCTATGGTTGTTCTTCTTCTGTTTATGCCATCACAGAAAACCACGTCCGATACCTCATCCCCGATAAACTCGCGTATTAACCACGACGTGTCGCTGCAATTATTCACGTAAGATGAAGATTCAATGACAGAAGACCTGGTATTCGTTCTACCAGTCAATCTAACGACTCCCATCTTCTTGTAAATCTGACAAAAACTCTTGAATCCACTTCTGCACCAAAAATCGCCATCCTCAACGTTGTTGTATTTGTAACCACTCGAATTATTGCAGTAAACACACTCCTCGGATGAGCATCTGAAGTTCTTGCCGGAACTCATTTGCGTTAGAATTCTCTTCAATTCGCGTGGTTCATATTTCATTTCTCTGCATTCGTAGTACTCATCCTCCTCCTTTGCTGATCCAGCACCACTGCTGCCGCCGGCACCCACATTACTGCGATCGTGATTTGAGACGAAAGGCAACTTATACCCGGTATTCACGCAAACTCCTGAATTTTCGCTAGCTCTCAGGGATGATTTCCAAAAGTCCACGTTACTCAAACTAGAAACAAGCATTTCACCATCCAGTTTGTCAGGAGACACAAAACTAAAGTTGAAGGCGTTGTCCTTCACTTCTTCCGTCGCACTAAACAACCCAATCTCGCTCTTTTCCTCTTTGCCGGTTACCGTGGCTCCAGTATCATTGCCAATATCGTTCTCAACGTGGTCATCCTCCTCCCCAAAACTCAAATCTCCGTTGCCTTCATCAATCACAACCTCCATTGACTTCTTTTTTAAACCGGAGGAGTCGGTTACAGTTAAATTCTCACGACTTGAGTTAATTGAAGTGGTCACAGAGTCCAAATCTGTGGATGAGGAAACATTTGAGTTATCGGATACTTGCTTCAAACAATAATCACTCTTTTTCATACAAGAGCTAACCATGACAGCTCCTGTTCTTGCTGCTTTCGGTGGCAAATTTGACGCATTTTCCTTGAACCTTCCTTGAGCGTCCTGCTTTTCGCTCTCAGACTTGTAGCTTTTCAGTGAAAGTGTCTCTTCGTTCATATCTAACGCCTTGTATTCGCACGAATTGCAACAGTATATCAATTTGTGTATACTGAACTCCATTTCAATCCCATTCTTATATAAAGTGCCTTCGCTGGTGCCTTTCCCACGTGCATTAGTCACTCTCATTAGAGAAAGTAGATAGTCATTCCAGATGCCAGTTTTCGACATGAACTCGTACTCCTTTTCAGTTTCGAATATATGCAACATGTATATCTCCACGTCCCTGCTGCTTCCGCCACTCCCATCCTCGAACCCATCCTCCACACCCCCATCCTTTTGGACATTAAACGCCAGTACTGTCAAAAATGACCCCGATTGAGACGACAGTGAATCCCCAACTCCATTACTGTTGCTGACTATTCTTGTACCAGTGCCGATATCATCAGACCCTGTGCAGGACAAAAGATTGTGATTCGTTTTGTCCTTTTTTGAACTTTTATCCCCGGAAATAAGCCAAAATTCATTGTATATGCTCTCCAATTCACTCAAAGAAACATCAAACGACTCTATATTGTGTATTCTCACCGCAAACGCTAAACAAGATTCATCTAATTCCTTTAATTTATACGAATTCACTTGTAAACCATAATTTGAAGAATTTGATAATGTGATTCCAAAAAAACTACGAGAATTACCAATCTCAAAATCCCTTCTTCTTCTCAAGGTAGTTGCCAGTGAGGCCTTGTTCCTTCCTGTACCCATTACATCGTTGACACCAGTTCTACTACTGCCATTCATGCCAGAGTCCTCTTCATTCTCAAACGGTCCAGCGCTTGATGTGCCGTCTATGTTCATGCTTAGTATCGAATTAGGATGGGAGAAATAATTGTGTAAAATGTTCATTTCCTCTGTATTATTTAATATACCGGCAATATTGTTCCTGAAAAAACCCTCGTTATAGTTAAAAAATTCTAACATAACTATGTTCTTCGTAGAGTATTCGTTGGACCTCGTTCCTTTCTTCTTAGTCAAAACTTCCCCTTTATCAACATATTCGTTGCCGTTATTCACCTCTTCCAGGACTATCCAATGACTACCTTTTACAACTCGTGAAAACTCATTCAATTTCCTTATTATACGAGACCTGTCACTACTGCTGCAACATCTAATTAGCGTCATGCTCAACGGATACGAATTTAATATCATACAGTTACCCTTATCACTTTCCCCGTGTCTTATTATTACTTCCATTGCTTCTTCCAATTCAAATCTAGTTACCTTCCCATTTGCATTGCGATTATTATTATCGAAATAACAATAATTCCTCTCGCTTATTACATTCATCTTTCTGTATACTCCCTTAATATTTACATAAGAATTTTGATATGATACAAAGTTTGTGTGACTTTCAATATAGTTTTTATTTATACCAGTAAAAGACTATTGTTTGTTGTGGATTGTTTTCTTTACAAATTTATGGTTGAGTATAGGCAAAAATTAATTACAATTTACTTTTATTTAACAAATTATTGTTTCTATTTAGAGCTCCGGGTGAATATGCAATTCAGAATTAATCCAAAAATAACTTCTAATCGTAATTACCAAATATTAAATATTATGTGTTGGTTGTGTTCTATTAAAATGTTGTATGTATTCCTAATTAGATATTGATATTAAGTGATGTATTCTATCCAAATTTAAAACAATACAAATGTTTCTATGTATTTTTGTTAACTTTATTTAATTTTATAATACCGTTCTCAAAATAATGGTGTTTATTGTTGCATTTATATATCTATTATAATATTTAACGACAAAACAATTATGAAATTCTATTTTTCGTATATTTGGATATTCTTAATACTGTATGCATACATACATACACATATATTTATATTTACATAAACTCCAAACGATAATGGCTATAGTTCTTTTATACAACAATGTCTATTTGTTAATTACTGCTAGCACTTTTTGTATTAAATTTAGACTATAGGCCGATTATTTTATATATTTCCAACACTAGCACTGCTATCTATCCTTTTACTCTGAAGAATACTAACAATGAATTAGAAAAATGACCTCCAATTTCTTCCCCACAACCTTTCTTTTTATTCCTATTCCAACTATACTTGTTGCTCTCTCTCATACACACGCAAAACTCTCCCCGTTAACCTACTGTCAAAATGCAATTAAAATCCCCACTTTGGTGATATTTTTATAACTATTTCCACGCGAGTTCGAGTTTTGTTTTCCGCCCAATAATTTCATTAACACTATCAAAATCACAAAGTTTAAATGTACAAAAACTAACTATAAGCCTTATTTTAGTTAAACTTTTATCTCCCCTCCACTGTTATTTTGAACTATTTCTCTGTGTATGCCTTCCTTTACTCTTTACTTCCTCCGCTCAACTGCTATCTCTGATATACTAAACGGGATAAAGAAGTAAACAAACAAAGGAATAGAATGAAGTTTCTACCACCACATAAAGAAAGTTTTCTCCCTTTGTACTCTTCCTTTTCTTGTACAACTCGGAAAATATACACAGAAAGTTATTTAAAGATAAACAGTGCGTGCCGCCAAAATCCTCTATCCCACAAATGTTATTGTTGCCTCGGCAAATTAAAGTAAAGCTGCTCAATTCAAATTCCTATGTGTTCACAAGAAACCCAAGTCTGATTCACAATATGTGACACAAAAACGTCAATTTCTCCTTTAGTGCCACCCCTACTCTTGCTCCTATGCCGCTATTATTTCCATTACTCAACTCCCTTCCAAGTTCTGTAAACATCAAAGCACAATTGTGTGCTTCAAGCAGTATGTCTCTCTTTCTTTCAAAACCTCGAATGTATATTTACTCCTCCTTCCTTACCTTAAACATTTAAATAAAAAATAAACCTGATAATAACTGGTCAGCAATAACTTTACGCGCCTAACATGTATGCATGTACATTTAATAGTGCCGTTGACCAATATACCATTTATTTACCAAATATACAAATATGTATACTTTTGTATCAAAGCGTTTAGTATGCTTTAGATGTGCTGTGAAACAAAAGGAGTGCTTTGGCCTGATATTACTCGACGATATTTGGGTGAAGATAGGAATATACTTCCGAGTCACTTGTTCCTACTTTGATTAAACACTAGTTGCTCCACTCTCAGTATGTGTATTCTCCTTACTGCGACAATTTTGAGTTTATTAATTAGGTGATGTGTTGTCACTGTTTTATCGGGACGCTTCAAATGTGACTTTGAGCCACAAAGAGAAAGTACCTTTATCCACTTTTAGCTGAAATCAATGCTGTTCTTTCGTGTTTTTTGCCTCAAATCCTGCTACTCAATGGATTTATTTGCGCATATACTGCAATCCACTTGAACAAAGCTGATGTTCTGTGCTGATTCCTCCAAACAATAAGCGTATTTGCTATTTTTGAAATTTATCAAACGTTCTTTAATGAGTTGTGGTGATACAGTTTAATTCTCTTTTTTATTATTCCCTTTGTTTTTTTAATAAGTATTACATATACTTATATCTGGAGGAATTTTTAGAAATATTAAAACCTATTTGTGATACTTAATTTCCACTTACCAATCGTATATTAAATTCTATAATACCAAATACTTTATATGAATTATAATTAGCTTGTTAACTATTTGTGATATTGAGACCGTTATTTACCCCCTGTTATTCGAGCAAATACATAGAAAATTAACATAATATGATCAATCTGAATTTTTCTATTACTCGAATTTGTTATTCAGATTTTTTTTACCCGTAAATACAATACACATCCAAAAAAATATTAAATATAAAAATAACGGTATAAAACGGAAATTATTCTAGAAAGAAGGTCAGATAAAATATTAGTCAAATTAATGATATATCACACCAGTGTCATATACTATTTCTCCTTTTATCAGAGAGAAAATAGAATTTTTATTTACGTTATTTGCCCTAACCTTATTGAGAAAAAAGAGAAAAAAAAATATTATTTTATCTTTTATTAAATGTTTAATTTACATGCATTATGTATTGTATACTTAAAAATTTATCTCCTCTTTGTGTTTTTTATTCTCAAAAATTAAATACATAGGCAATGTAGGCGTGCACGTATTTTCTATTTAACAATCAACTCACATTAGTTGCGCAAAAATAACACAAAAAAGAATTTTTTGTTTTTATATAAATATTGTAGGAACTACATCTAGTGCTACCTCCCATATTCACCAAGCAATTTCATATATATTCCATCAATTTCAATATTTAACCACTACATGTTCCCTTGGATAATAGATTCATTGCTATTTATACCCCTTACATTATATTCCCGCCTATTCCGCTTCTCTAGTATTAAATAATTACTTGTACTTACGAGCGGTAAAAATGCATGCTTCTAAAATTAAATAATTACGCAACACTAGGCATACATGCAAATATATACAAACTTGTTGCTCCCTTATATAGAATAAAATATTATACACAGTCGCGAAACTCGATTCTAGTGCAAACTCTGAAGACTACACTACTTCTATTTACTATTCCCTACTCCTCTACCAACAATCCTTGCTACGTATCTACTAAAACCGTAGTAAGTACTTTTTGTTTCTCGCTGCACTTTTGCTTCTTTTCTCTAATTGTAACGCAGACGAGTAGTGTAAACTTTTGTGTTTACCTTGTGAAATTTATATGAATTCCTGTTCCCTCCTTCCTCGTTGAAATTGTTCCAACCACACCGCCACTTCTGTCAAATTAAAATAAAACCAGCAAATGCTGACGTTCTGGCGTGTATTCCGAGTTAGTATAGTGGTTAGTATATCCGCCTGTCACGCGGATGACCCGGGTTCAATTCCCGGACTTGGAGCTTTTTTGCTTCTGGCCCAAGCCCGCCTTAAAGGACGTCTGGAGGTGAAATCGGAGCCCACGGACACAATGGAAACAAGGCGAGACAAAACAGAGAAAAGACGAGGAAAGAGAAAATTAATCAACCGCTAAAGCGTGGAAATAACGGCTATAGTAAAATCAGGAATGTGGATGTCATTGCAAATGTTTTCAAAATGCAACTTGACGAGTCAAACAAAACCTCTAATCGCTCTCCATTAATATATAGCTCCACATAATACACATTTAAATAATCACTCTTCCGTTATTTTTTCATTCGTGATAACTCTAATACATCAATTCATTCTGATATCCCTTATTAATTACATTATGTACAATAACGATATCACTTATCCCAAATTACTCCATTATCTCACTATCTATCATACACTAACACCATATTATTACCCGTCCTATAAAGTACATCAAGGAATATTCACTCCCTCTGCACTATTAGTCGCAACAATATGAATGCGAGTGGCACAATAAAATATCAATAACAAATTATGCATATCACATATATCGATCATCAGAAATCCATGGCTCACAATGATAACAAAAAAGAAAGGCTTACTCGTTTGTCAATAGGTTGTTATAGATGTGTATTACATTAGTTAGGAGTGATTTGAATGGCATACAATGTAGATACACCTGCTCGTATTTTTGTAGTGGTTAGTGTATTGCAATATTCGAGTGTGCATTGTTATCATTACACTCGTACATTTTCCTTCTGATTATATAGTGATATCATCATAATTAACAGTTAAATTAAATGTGTAATTACTCTATAAATTCCGCCAATGTTATTATAAAATGGTGCAATATACAAATTAGCACTTATTGATTGGATATGCTTTGTTCGAATTTGAAATCACAATGCTTCCCTCATCCTTCCTTTTCTCTTTACATTATTACTTTTGGAATCAGTTAGTTAACAAGCTTAGAAGCACTTTCTGTGGACTATTGATGGACCAGATTCATCGTACTCTTCCTTTGTGATCCACATTTGTTGGAATGTTGAGAGCGAAGACAAAATTGAACCACCAATCCAAACGGAATATTTGCGTTCAGGTGGGGCGACCACCTTAATCTTCATTGTGGAAGGTGCCAATGAGGTAAGTTCTTTTGTCATTCTCTCGCCAATACCTGGATACATTGTTGTACCACCGGATAAAACAATGTTTGCATAGAGATCCTTACGGATATCGAGATCACACTTCATAATAGACTGGAAAGTAGTCTCACCAATACCAACAGCTTCTTTACCTAATAAGCCCGGTTGGAACAAGGCTTCTGGACATCTGAATCTCTCGCTTCCCACGGTAATCACATGTCCATCAGGCAACTCGTATGTTTTCTCAATTTCTGAAGACTCCTGAGACTTCTTCATTTCCTCTTCATAGTCCAAGGCGATGTAGCAAAGCTTCTCCTTGATATCTCTCACTATTTCCCTTTCTGCCGTTGTTGTGAAACTGTAGCCACGATCATGAAGTATCTTCATAAGGAAGTCGGTCAAATCGCGACCGGCCAAGTCTAATCTCATAATTGCATGAGGAAGAGCATAGCCTTCGTAAATTGGAACAGTGTGTGAAACACCATCACCACTATCTAATACAATACCTGTTGTACGACCGGAGGCGTACAAAGACAAAACTGCCTGAATATTAACATACATTGCAGGTACGTTGAATGTTTCAAACATAATTTGCGTCATCCTCTCACGATTTACTTTTGGATTCATTGGGGCTTCTGTCAATAAAACAGGATGCTCCTCAGGAGCAACACGCAACTCATTGTAGAATGTATGATGCCATATCTTCTCCATATCCTCCCAATTTGTAACAATGCCGTGCTCAATTGGGTACTTCAGTGTCAATATACCTCTCTTTGATTGAGCCTCATCACCTACATAACAATCCTTTTGATCCATACCAACCATAACTCCCGGCATCTTTGGACGACCTACTATTGACGGAAATACACAACGAGGAGCGTCGTCACCAGCTATACCTGCCTTTACCATACCTGAACCATTGTCAACAACCAATGCTTGTGCTTCTTCTTCACTCATTTCTTCTTGCTACTATGAATATACTAACCAACTAACTATTTATTTACTTATTTATATATACTGGAGATTTAATCTCTTGTAATTCACAATTCACTAAATTAACAATAACTTCCGTACCCAAACAACTAGTACAAATAATTTCTTTACTTGTATCCTAGAATATTCCAAGATATGTAATTGTATATATACACGCACGCAGATAATGAGGAAATTATATTAAAAAATAATATTATGTATATTTTCTGCGCATAATACGTATTTTTATTTTTTAATTATTATTACTGCTATTACCTATATGTTATTCTATCTTTTTTTTCCATTTTGCATGCTTTGTCTATCTTAATTTATATATCTTTCTCATTTTTTCTCATATATTATTATTATCAATACATGTAAATGTCTATTTGTACGTCTAGGTGCCCGCTTATTGTTGCCGCCTGGTTTCGTTGCGGCGCGCGGCTGACCCAATATACGGAACTTAAAGTGGTATGGCGAGTCATACGATAAATATGGATTCGTACTTTGAAAGAAAATTGCGTAGAGTCTTGCTCCAGAAACGAGTTTTGGAACACCTCTTACCGTGTTCCTTCTAACTCCTGTCCCCCAGACCGCTTTACCACTTCTACGCGGGAGCCGTAGGGACCAACTCCGGACATAAACTGCCGGCGCCGACTCCGTGCACTAGTTGGGGACTGGAATTCTGGGCAATTAAAGAGGGATCACTGGAGACGACTTGCTTAAACCTCGATGAGGGTCCTGAATCCACGCGACTGTCCACATATACGCGAGATGAAATCAAGCAATAAACAACAATAAGAATGAAACAAGCAGGCACATTTTAGGATAACAGCGGACACGTTGCATTAATGCACTAACTCCCTCACCGTATGCACGGGTCATGCTGCTGGAGTTTCGATGTAACCCTCCTTGAGAGGACGGACATTCGAAAACCCACACTAGAAAACGGGAAGCCACCAAACAAGGAAAGACTCTGAAGAAAAGATATCCGTGTCCCACCACATTCAACCTTCACTCCCGGTTACGTCAGCATTGTCCGCAGAACACCACGACGCAGCGAAGAGGAGCGCCTTACGTATTTTCACTTTCATGTCCCGCTTCGTTCGCGATCTCAGATGACCAACTGGTCCGTCCGACTTTAAAAATAGCAATAACCCTAACAAATTCTTCTTGTGGCGTCCAGTTTACGGTCACCAAACCAAGTGCGGTATGTGAACTGCGTCCAGGCCGTTCCCCACTCGCCGCTCCTCCCAAACATGTGACTTGAGCTCCCCACAGCAAGTGCCACCACTGCGCACGACATCTTCTCCAAAGAAAGAAGGCGAAACAACCCCGTCGCCACTCCACCTCCCACCGGGCACTGTCTCACCATCTTTCCGGCTAGAGTTTATTTTCTGATATTTTGAAGTTTTTGTGGCGCCCAGAAGTGTGGGGTTCCGTATGTACACGTCTCTATAAAAAGCATATAATTTGAAAAAAAAATTGAAAACTTGAATAAAAAAAATAAGTGTGGATTTTAAAGTGGATTTCTCCATTTTTAAGGAAGAATAAAAAAGGTGGAAATCACAGTCCGCGGTTCTGTAAGAATTGTAAAGCAAAAGTAGAAAAATAGAAAAAATGGCCTCAAAAGTTTCATCAAAGAGCAAGAACGCTCCCCAAAAGAAGATCCACAAGAAGAAGAAGGAGAGCTACTCGACTTATATCTACAAGGTATTGAAGCAAGTTCACCCAGAGACTGGTATCAGCAAAAAATCTATGATGATTATGAACAGCTACATCTCAGATACGTTCGAGAAGATTGCCCAACAGGCTGCTCAGCTTTGCCAAACTACCAGAAAAGATACTATCGCATCCAGGGAAATCCAAACTGCCGTTAGATTGGTCTTGCCTGGTGAACTCGCAAAACACGCAGTTTCAGAGGGCACAAAGGCTGTTACCAAGTTCACCGGTGGACAAAAGTGAATGAGTAAAGTTGCGAGAGAACTACAGCATGCAATACGGGGATATATACTGAGTAAGCACTTGAGTTTAATGGGTGATTGTAGGTGAAGCTTCAAGTGACACTGATGCTCCTATTATTTGAGGACTCATTGCTGCCAGGACCGTTGTGCTATTTGAATATAATAAGAACCAAGGGCTACTAAACAAATCATTCTGCGATCACACTTATGAATAATATGAAGGGTGTCATCTAGAATATTTAAATAGTATTTCCAGGCGTCACTAGACGCCACAAACGGTGTTAAGGTTACACACTAATTAGTTTCAAGTCTCTGCCTATTCCGCCCCTAATTACTTTGTCTCTGAGTCTTCAGTACGAGCCTGTCATGAATTCCGTCAGCGAGTCTTCCTCCCTGCTTGTTATCTGAAGGTCGCGTTTTTCAATGTGGGGTTGAGTCGTTTACTGCAACTTACCTTTCTCTCTATGTTCTCTATGGCGTCCGCTATCTCCCTCATATCTGCTCTCTCTGCTTGCTTTAGCTTGTTTCCTTCTGCAATCTCCAGCAGCTGCGACAACAGCATATAACATGTCTCGTTTTCACCACTGTGACCGGTATCATTCCTGTCGTACCTGTTGACTCTTTTTCCCGCAGTGTCTTTTGTGGGATTTTTCCATCCGTCTCTACCTGACTTCCCTCGCTCTTCTGCAAACGCAGAAGAGGCCTGGACAACCTCTGCTCTCTCCCTGCCAACGCTTCTACTGCGACTTAAGACGTTATTTGTCATATGATCACTATCTGAGTCGCAAACAGTGTCATTGCTCCTAATGTTGGCACGCAATCTGTAAACCCTAGTATTTATGTTTTGTCTAATGCTTTTGCTTGAACATCCACACATTTTTTTTATCAGATTTAGAATGCTAATCACCGCAAACGAGGGGGCATAGCTCAATTTACTCATGGCTTTGTTCATTAATACTTCCCCACCTGCGCCTATATATCCAACATACAACTGTATTTCAATGTTGCTCATCCCCGAAAAAGGCAATTCCCCATATACCATCTCCCACAAGATCACGCCAAGCGAGTAAGAGTCAATGCTTTCGCACGACTTGTAGTTATTATTCATATAAAGCTTTGCCGGCTCCAAGGTAGGTACCGTTTTAACGAGCACTTCAGGTGGATAGTAATTAAACACTTTTGAATCTGACACCTTTGGAGAAGTAACCGTGTCACAAAAGTAGTCAGCACTGTCATCATCAACGCCCTTGTTGTATAGTTGAGCCTGATTTGCATGCGCGTCGTAAAAGGATGCCTCGAGCAAAAAATGTCCGACGTCTGCCAGCTTTATTGAAACGGTTAACTCATCATTTACACTCTTTGTCCTTAGATTACCGCATTCCTCTTCGTCTGCAACGCACTCCTCCACATTCATATGTTTCCCGGGTACTCCCATTTTAACCTGTCTCCCTCCCACCTGCTTATTCTGTCGTTCTTCCGATACCCCACATTTATTGCTAACACTGAATTTACTGACCAACAAAATATTCGATGGCTTCAAATTTAAGTGGAAAAAGTCCTTCTGATTTAAATAGTGGCAACCACGAGCTATCTCCTTTGCTACCCTTAATGCGTCCTGCATGCTCATTCCCCCATCAAATGGCATGCTGTCATGCTCAAAATAACTGTTGGTTAAAGTGTTTCTGAAATCCAAACACACTCTTTCCCTCAACCCTATCCTCCCACCTCTGTCGTCACATGCACCAGCACTTCCACTGATACCATGAACACTTCTTCTATTATTCAAATATCTATTCAACGATCCTGAACTCACATATTCAGTTACCACACAATGTATGTCTCCCGTGTAACTGTGGCAAAATCCCAGTGTCAATACCAAATTTGGGTGTCTCAATGACCATATTAACTTGCAAGTGTTCTCCCATAATTGGGGTCTCATTATTTTTCCCTTGAACACTTTTATTGCCACTTCCTTACCCAACCACTTACCCAAATAATAAGACGATTTCATCGCGTCATTGATACCCTTATTGATGTTTCTTCCGCACTTAAGATGAGCCTCATCGCATCCCAACCTCTTCATAAATACTAATTGCTCAAACGGTATGTTTATCCCGGAATACGAAAATGAACACATAATCGAGTTTAGAGGTGTCGGAGACGGCAGTAACGCATTATATATTGCTTGGCTATTAAATCCAAGTGAGAGTAGCTTTTCTTTAATCGAATATTTCTCCAGGGACAATGCACTTTTGTGAAATGCCCTATACTTCTTTATACAATTAACCATTTTTATTCTATATCCTAACTCCTTTATACCGAGTGCATCACCAACCCCTTTTTTGCTTACGAACAGCGGCGAAAACAGTAAATCCTCGTCCTTTATCTCAGAGTTCCTCACCAACTCAACATATTCCCTCTTTATCCCTGATCCCTCCATCAATTCTGCCAAGGAACAACGCTCAAGCTTGTTGTTCTTCAGCTCCTTCTCGCTTTTCATCGTATCACCGTCCTTTCTCCCGTTACTAAAACGCTCCAACTCCAATAATCTGATTAACTGTTCGTTTGCACCAGTTTCTGCTATCACCTTCTCCGTCACACTCTTGCTATTATCGGCAAAACCTCCGCCTTCCTCATTATTACCATTTCCCACTAACTGAAACCTCGTCACTACTCCACTTTTCACAAATCTTTCCTCTCCACCGTAATACATCGAGTCGTAAACTGTTCCATCAGAAGTTATCATTATGCCACAATATTCACTCCCGTCTCCAAGTCCCACTCTTCTATAACCTACGAACCTACTGTTGTCGTCCAAAAAACACATTATTAACTCTAACTTGCTTTTTCTATCTGCTGGATATTCATTTCCCAAACTCAGCAACAACTCTTCGCAATCACAGTTTAAATAGTAGCAGTAGTAGTAGCAGTGCCTGCCTATATCCACTGCCCCACTACCCGTCTTACTTACCATTGCCTCCACCATCTGCTCGCTCTCAACCGCAACTACTTATGGCGTAAAACCACTCCGGTGCGACACATATGCTGCTAAACGCAGTAACGGCAGGTCGCCGCACACCTATACGTGCACGCCTCCCTTTTTGATATTTATATACTTTACTATGACCATGCAATCCGCTGAATCTTTGATCTTTTTATGCATCTTTCAGCAATCGAAATTTATTTTTAAAGTGTCCCGCCATTCCCGGGTACCAATAAGCAGCGCCATTAGATATTATTACTTAATAATTATTTGCCCTCGCTTCGTTATATAGGCATTTAGCCTTGAATGTATTTATTTAGGAATAAATGTGTCGTAATTAGGGAATATTAAGATAATATATTACTCCTAATTTCCTTAGATTTATTTTCCCACTAATAATTAATGTGTTTTACCGCCATTGACAGCCATTCTAACAAAATACATAACGGTGAGTTTATTGAACATATACATATATACAGATAGACAATACACGTATATTTGCGGACGCGTTTACATAAATATTTACTTTTACAGTTTTTGTAACAGTAATTGCCAATATTGTGTCCGTTTATTTGGAGCAAGCAAATAATGGAGTAAGAAGTGAAGTCTGTTGATTATAGTGAATAACGCCCCAAATAAACTGCAAATATATATGTATGCATATTGTCCATACGTTGGCAGAATATATTAATTCAACAGCTGCGTTGAGAGCGTTAAGATTTTCGTGGATAGTGACTTCCAGATATTCAATCTCATTTGGTGTATGTTTAATACTGACAAGGGTGTAGTAAATTCGGTCACTTTTGAACCAACCAATTGTTATTCATTAAGTATATGTCGTCTTCGCACCGACCATAATTTTAGTTGTTTAATAGTATAATTAACTCGAGGTCAAACAAAATGGGCAATGTAAACTCCGAATTGCTATCCGCGGACACAGATGAATATGTGTATTCATACCCAATCCCAGGGACAGGAGGTGCGAATTCCACGGATATAAGGCGATGCAAAAACTCCATCAACGCTGAATTGGTGAGCAACTTTAAGAATAAAGTCGAGAACTGTTGGGAGATGTTGTTACATGGGAAGGAGGTGAGTAACGACGGCGACTTCTTGGGTTATAGGGTCAAGGACGACGTTGGAACTCTCGGTGAATATTCCTTTGTAAAATTCTCTTATGTAATTAGTAGAGCCAAGGAAATTGGAAGTGGTCTTATAAATCTTATTGGACACAACACGGAATCTTACGACTACAGCGATTTAAAGTTGAGGTGTGTCGCCATCTTTTCAAAAAACACGATTAATTGGTCGATTACTGAGCATGCATGTAATGCATATGACTTTACTACAATACCCCTTTACGACGTGCTTGGGAATAGCGGTTTGATATATATATTGAATATGACCAAGACTAAGGCGGTGTTTTGTTCATTGGTATGTGCCAAAAAGTTGCTGCCACTATTGAGTGAAATAGATTCCGTCAAGCTGTTGGTTATGCTTGATAATGATTCGAGTTCATTGGAAAGTATCCCCGAGTGCGTCAAAGATAAGGTGGAAATAATTAACTTTGATGAATTACGGAATATTGGCAAAAAGAACATGAAAAAAGTCTCCCCTGGAAAACTGGACTCGATTCACTCGATACATTACACATCGGGTACAACAGGTATTCCGAAAGGTGTTATCCTCCCAAATAAATCTTGGATTGCCTGTTGCTCTGGTTTCCTTGAGGGCGGCCAGCTCGGAAGGAAGGATACTGGTTTGAGCAGTTCAGACTGTCACATTAGTTATCTCCCTCTAGCGCATATATTCGAGAGAACTGTGCATTTGGTCTTTTCTTATATAGGCGGAAAAATAGGATTTTATTCTGGCGATCCACAAAACTTAGTCAATGACATCCAAAAGCTAAAACCAACCATTTTCGTTGCAGTGCCAAGGGTCCTCTCCAGAATACACGATAATATAATGCTCAACTTGGGAAAGAAATCCAAACCTGTCCAAGCTCTCTTTAGGTTCGCTATGAGGCAAAAAGAAAGGAGAAACTTGTCAGTTCACCCGATCTGGGACCTCCTGGTCTTCAACAAAATCAAGGAGGTTATGGGCGGAAGACTTAGAGTCATTTTGTGTGGCGCTGCTCCTTTAGACAAAGCCATTCTTGCCAGAATAAGATGTTTCACGTGCGCCTACTGCATAGAGGGTTACGGTATGACCGAATTACTGCCAACTCTCATGCCGGAAATGACCGACGCCGCCGTTCAGACATTAGGAGGCCCTTCTCCAAGTCTGGAATTCAAGTTGGTTTCCATACCAGAAATGGGATACGATGCCAGACACGAAACTCCAACGGGTGAACTACTTTTGAGAGGCCCTCCCACCTTCATTGGTTACTTTGGCAATCCAGAGGAAACCAATGCAGTCATTTGTGAGGGAGGGTGGGTTAAAACGGGTGATATTTGTCAACTCCTTCCAAATGGTGGTTTGAGGATTATCGACAGAAGAAAAAATATATTCAAACTTTCGCAGGGGGAGTATGTTGCTCCTGAAAAGCTTGAGAATATATTCACTACTGCCTGCGAGCTTATATCCCACGCCCTTGTTGTTGGGAGATCCACCGAGAATTCCTTGGTTGCCATTTTTGTTCTTGACCAAGATTTTGCGATGAATTTTGCCAGAAATCAACAACTTGGGGACGATATAAAATTCTCTGATCTCGAGAACCACCCAGCCGTCATCAACAAAATTCAATCTGACTTACTCGCAGCTGAGAAGCAGAACAACGTCCTCGGGTACGAAAAGATCAGGGCCTTCAGGTGCATCACCACGCCATTCACCGTCGAAAACGAGCTTCTTACTCCCACATTCAAAGTTGTTAGATACAAGGCAATCAAAAGATTCGAAGGAATTATCGACGAACTTTACAAGAGCATTAAATAGACACTCTACCTCTTAAAATATTCAGTCAATTGTTTACCATTTGCATTTAAAGATCATTCTGCTAATTAAGAGTTGATTGAAGTCAACCTGAGAAGACTACAATTTTTTTTTGTGTTTTAGTCATTTTGCTTTAGTTTTTTTTATTATAGCGACGCTACAGCCTGTTTGGGATACTTATTTTTTATTTGTGTGAGCCCTCTATCATTCCCTTGCTTCCTTAGCAATGTCCTTGTCTCGATTTTATTGCTCCCCTCCGAATCGGAAGTCTTGACCCGTTTGTTTCGCTTCCCTTGTGGTTGTCGCCAACTGTAGTCTCTGGGAGAAGGAAACCCTGCTCCTTGTACCTTTAACCCACCAACATTCACCGACTAACCTCTAAACTTAAATACTGTATTTTCAGTCACATCTTAGCGTGCCTGTAAAAAATAAAGTGCAAAACAAAATTTTACATGCGTGATAATTGCATGCATGCAATTTGCAAAAGTGGGCATGAAATACAGGCAAAAGAATTGTTTTCCTTTCAGCGGGGCAGAGAATAAATAAAGGAGATCTGAATAAAACAAATAGAAATAAAAAATAAGATAAATCAAAAGGTCAGAATCGCTGTTAAGTTTCACTTTTTAAGTTACGCCTGTGCTTTAAGGTTAGAATCTCTTTCAAGTCTGGCAAAACAATTGCGATTACAGACAAAAGCGGTGGCAGGGCATCTAAAAATAGCCAAGCACCGAAATTTCAGTCGGTTTTACTCTTGATTTGCGGATTCCTGTTCGACCACCCATTTCATTCCGTCCTTTGAGTTGCTCACTGAGTGAGGAGAAAGGAATGAAACGAAGATTTACAAGTGAAGTTTAGTGGACCAGGAAAGGCAAACGAAAGTGGTTGTTAAAGCGAGTAGAATGCACTCGATTACGAAAAAATTGCTGATTCCTCATCTTTTTTTAGTGCTCCTTATAAAGCAAGTGTTCTCAAAGGAGACAAGCTCGTCTATAAAACTAGATAATTTAAAGCATGAGTTATTAGACATCAAAGTGGTTACGTTGCCACTGAAAAACCAGACTAGCGAGCTCCAAATGCTCCCCAGATTGAACTGGGATGACATATCAAAGGAGGAGGAAGAATACCTGAAGCAGGTGCAAAATAATGTTATCATGACAAAATCTGAAGAATATTGGACAGTGATTTTGGAGTTGGAGTATGCGGCAAGCAACTACCAAGGCGACCATAGGACGCTAATTAAAATGTCCAATGAGGTCCAGAGCATTTTGGAGGAGTTTAAAATATACAATACTGACTCCAAGGTTCAGTCCTTATTGGGAGGAAATGGGATAGTAGAATTCAACAAGCTGGAAGATAACATTAAATACTGTCTCGAGTTATTGTTGAGCGAAATAAGGGAGAATCAAAGGTGCGTGGACAACTTCAACATGTCTTTGGATCCTCATTTAAAAGTTCCGATAGCGAGTATGATTGACAGAATAAAAGGAATGGTAGCTTCTGACGAATTTTTGAAATTTGCGAACAAAAGAGCTGAGGGATATGCACGTTCCTTTCAGTTGCTGAATGTCATTAAGGAAAGGTATAGTTTGATAATGAGGGTGAGTGAGATTATAGAGAGGAACCGATTAGTTATAGAGGACCTAATAGCCACCTGGAATTACATAATTAACGAATTAGTAATATTAATGAAAGACCAGCTTAAACCAATAATTACATATAAGTCTGACGACGACGGGACCACTTTATTCCTTAAATCAGGAAACGAATTGACAAACAAGGCAGAACTGATTAATTCGATGTTCTCGAATACCATTCTTGTTAAATATGGTAAAATTGACGATTTAATGGTGAGTAGAACTAGTAACAATACAATTCAAGACAACAAAAATGCATTAGGAAGAAATGACATCAAGTTAATCACAGAGTTTGAATTGACTCCGCTCGACCGTGAGTCCAGAATAGAGACGTCAGAGAGATTGGTGACGTGGGAAACCGACATAGCACTGTCAATCAAGAACATCCTGCAAGTTGATGGTGTTTCCGGGTTGTTTGAGGACATAGACAAGGATATAAGAAACATTGAGATAGTGGATCTAAGAGAGAGGGTTTTGGCTAAAATACGAGAGACAGACAACAGAATACATGAATTAATATCAATGGAAAGTGAGATAAGAACAATGTGGTTCGTTTTTAATTATTTAAAAAAAGATGAGTTACTGTTAAATTCCCATGACAATTTAAAATATATCATTGAGAACAAGGAGTTGAATGTTGACAATCAGGAGCGAATAACATACATTTACAACCAACTAATAAATGCAAGATCCGAGTATCATATACTTTATTCCAACATCATAAATGAGGAAAGCGAGGAAACTGGTTTGAACCAAATAAGTAACAGCTACTCGAGTTTAAAAACCTTAATGTGTCTAAACCAATTTTACCAAGCGAAACAGGAAGCATGCAGCAGTCAAGAATGTGAGGCTACCGGCAACTATCTACACTACTCTGATGCAAACAAGGACTGTGTCTACTTTTTTGTTGACAAAATAAGATCCTATGCGACAAAAAGGGTCTTGAGTGCCAGTGACAACAGCGAGGAACACAAAACGACGTCCGAGTATGCCATACAACGCTTTATCTCTTTGATATTTCCCAACAGGAAAGAAGATTATCTTGAGAAACACTCAAATTCTCCTATATGGACCCTAATCCAGGAGTTAAAAGAGGAAAGGCAATTGTCTGTGGACAGCGACATGGATGAAAACCACCAACTGTTGGTCAGGAAGCGAGACAGAGCGAGTAAAATAATGCAAACTGCAATTGAATACAACGAACTGAGCAAGGCAGTCCTAAACAAGGTAGATTCGGTGTTGAATGAGAGTGAAATAATGGAGAAACACAACCGAGTGAGAGAGTACATGGAAAAAATGAGCGAGGTGCTCAAGGAACACGTTCTGGAAACAATAACTAACAAGGAGGATATAGTAAATGTGTTTGATAATATGGAAAGAGTGCTGAAAATGATGTTAGAAGACCTGTCCGAGAAAAGTCTGAACAATAAAAATAGCATTTTGTCACTCAAGAGCAAGTATGACGAGTTGCTGTTTTTGTTTAACGACTACACGGCAAAATACAACTTAGAATTCAATAAAAGAAGGAGGATCGAGGACAAGGAGTTCTTGGAGAATACTGGAACAGCCTTGAGGGAAGTTGGTGATGGTATTGAGGAGGCGAGGAGGCAAGTGGAGGAGATCAATTACGAAAACAGTAACAGTTACAGCAGTCTTCAAAGCAGAATTTCACTGATTCTGTCTTATATCCATTCCTCAAGGGTTTTGTTGGCATCTGAGACCCACGCAAATGAGTACAGAGGCGGTCAGAGTGACAAGATCATATCAATTAATTTGAGACACGAAAACTCGTATATAGAGTCCTTTAGAGCACGATACAAGTACGTGCTGGGAATGATAGGTAGTTATAACAAGACTTACGTTGATATAAAGAGGGGAAAGCAGAGTATATTTGAAAATCAGAGCGTTTTGTCAAATAGGCTTGTACAAATTGAAAACCAAATAAGGAAAAAATCACTTGGGAAAGAGAGTGGCACTCAGGAGAGTTTTTCAAAGCCTAATGTGAACAGAGTGAGAAAACAAAGAAGAATAGCGGAAAGACTGTTAAACGGGTACTTAATGCTGTATTTTAATATATACGACTCCAAGTCTGACAGAATAAAAAACACACTGGTGGCTCTTGATAACGTGATATCCGAATACAGATTCCATATAAACAAATTCAAAAAGGAAAACGATATAGGGAGTCAAGTTAAGTTCAAAACAAAGTTAAAGAAATTTCTCAACATCAAAAAGTTTTACAGGACTAGAAGGTACTACAGAGTAATGAAATCTTTTGAAGACTATATAATGCAGAAAAGAGAACAGTTCTTCGAGTATTTGGAATACAGTGACAAGACCATAAGAAACTTGAATTCGGAGACACTCAATATCATTGACTTCTACCTATGTAAACAAGGAGAAAAGGAGAGGAAGCGTACCACGATGACGGGTGACAAGGGAGTGAGCTTCAACAGCCAGGTGGAAGGTTTGGGTAAAGTTGTGGGTAAACTCGAGCCAATACAAATACTAATAGGGGACTTATACAGCGTGTTTCACAGACTGGGAAGGATTGAGTACCACAACAATGTGTATTACCTTGAATCGATATCCAAGCTGCTGTTTAATGCCGTGAAGGAGTACGAAAGACTGAACAAGAACGCGAATAAGATACAAAAAAAGATGTTAAACTTGTATCTAAGACAACAAGTGGTTATTGAGACCATAATAGATTTGATCAAGTTAATACTTCCCGCAACATACTTCATCAGAAACTACAATAAGATACCTGCACAGTACTTGAATTATAAGTCAAAGTACGGCAACAGCGACATTATGGACTACGCAAGTCACAAGAACAAACACATAAACGTCAAAGGCTGGGACGTAAACAAAGGCAAATCTAATATACACCTGGAAAATCTCCTAATCATTCAAAGACGATACATAAACAGCGAGGAGGAATTCAACAAGATGAAAAACCACATTGACGAACAAACTAAACATCTCATATTGCCTCCCGTAGATGTGGATGTCAACAAATACACTGGCAACACTGCGATTTTCCTTGTTTCCGACCAACTACTCGAACAAATCGTGCTAGAGTTAGAAAAGAGCGACCTGGCGTCCTCAAATGAAAACCCCCGTCTCAACAGGAGCGAAAAAACGGCAGTCATGGGGTACTGCATCGAGAGAATAGCCAAAAGAAGGAAAGAACTCTACAACAAACTCATCTCCAAGTCCTTAATCGTCAAACAGGGGAAGTGCTCCGTTACCGAATCCAAACCAAAGAGAAGCGAAACAGAACCGGCATGACCGTTCCCTCAGCATTAACTTAAATGCACAGAAAACAAAAACGTGTGCAACCAACAACACTTGGTTTTGATTCAGAATCTTACTGTAATTAATATTTAGGTAAGGCGGGCTTTTGTTAAATTAATTAATATTAGTGCTTAGGGTAATAGTGATATGGAAATTTATATAGCGAGGGAAGGCTGTTTGTATACAAGGTGGGGAGGGGTTTGTAGTAGCGAAGTTCGGAGGCAATTTCCCCCCTCAAGACTGAGTTTAGAATTTTTAAGTGCTTTTGCTAGGATTTAAAACAGCACATTGTACAGTAGACATTTGCATAGTGTTTAGGTGCAGTGCAATAGGAACAGAGGGTTTTTTTTGCGGAGTAAACAGCGACAGCCGAGATAGATCTGAGGATCCTGGTCTTGATAAGAGAGAAGCGACAGGATTTAAAGGATGCTGAGAGTGGACGACGCGAGCTCGAGTAGCAGGTCGATTTTCGAGGATTTGTCTTGTGAAAAGAGGAATTTTAGTTGCCAAAGTCTCGGGAGAGACGGAGAAGACTCGAAGAAGAATTCTTCTAGAATAATAGTGAACTCGGGATCGGTGATAGGACTTAAGTACAAGGATGGAATCATGATGATGGCCAGTCCGTTGCTTTGCTACGGAAGTTTGAAAATGTTTTCGGACGTTTCGAGGTTTCATGTGGTGGGTTCGGGGATAGTGGATCTCCACAAGGAGGATCTTAAAATCAGGAGCGAGGATGCGGAGATGAGTTCTGTACAGAATTACAAGAAGCCGCTGGTTAATAAATTGTCTCAAATAAACGAGGAGGAAAAAATACGCTTTTACGAGAACAAATTCACCTTGATGGCCTCAACTGGTGAATTCAGTGACTTCCAGAGCATTGTGGAGAAGGTCGAGGAAAAGTCCTGCGAGGACTTGTTCTTCAATACCAATTGCAGGTACGCTAAGGAATACAGCTGCTTCATTTCCAGCGTACATTATCAGAGAAGGAACAAGATGGACCCGCTCCTGAATGATATTGTCATTGGCGGTGTCAGAAATGATGGAACTAAAGAGCTTTACTCGATCGACCACTTTGGGACTAGGTTTCAAGACGAATTTGTCGCTTCGGGTCTCTCCGAATACCTGGGAATCACTCTACTTAGGGATAGGTACAGACCAGACATGACTTTTGATGAAGCAAAAAACATGCTCGAGGATTGCATGAGAAACTCTTTCTACGTCGAGTGTAAGGGATCCAGGATGGTGCAGATGGCAACCATTAACTCTGATGGCACGAGGATATACCCCAAGTACCCTCTGGAAGTCACCTGGAGGTATAATCTTTACACCAAATCGGACATAAATAGAAAGGACTACGTTGGATTTTAGCATTCCTACATTCAGACGTTATATATAACTCCTATATTCTCAATATTAAGGATTATTTTAACTACCTCAACTACTGTCTCTGCTCTCAACACCTGACTCGTTAAGTAAAAGCGAGTCTGTTCTTTTGTAGAGTACTAAATGTTTCCTTTCTGCTGCTATGTCAGCGTGTTCCGCCCAACGCCTCCTTCATCCCAAGCTAGAAATCACTCCGTGATGACGACTTGATCGTTATCTATGCTAGGAATAACACACAGTATGGGCGTGGAATCGAGAGGAAGGTCGGGACCAGATACCAGAATGTGCTTGATCACAATGAAGGTGAATCATTAAAACAACCTTCGTATTTGACACTGTTTCCGTAATTGATGCCCGTCCCTTTAAATATTAGATTCCACGAAGTCCCAATTCACAATACTAAAGAACTTTTCTACATACAAACCTCTGTTGTTCCTGTAATCAATGTAGTATGCGTGCTCCCAAACGTCACAGGCCATTATAGGCTTTCCTAAACCCTGTTTTTCTGGGTAGTCTCCATCATGAGTTTGTACTATCTTAAGCTTCCCACTGTTGTCCGGGTCTATCACCAGCCAAATCCAACCAGAGCCAAAGTGACCCAGTGCATTTGACAAGAATAATTCCTTGAACGAATCCAAACTCCCAAAGGAATTATTTATCATATTTAGCAATTTCGAGTTTGGAGCATTCCCCTCAACCGGCGATCTCAGGCAGTTCCAATAAAATGTATGATTCCAAACTTGGCAGGCGTTGTTGTATATCGGACCTGAACTCCTCATTATCACCTTCATCAGATCCGTCTCACTCTCAAACTCTGTACCCTTCACCAACGAATTCAATTTTGTCACGTAACCCGCATGATGCTTGCCGTGATGGTAATCCAGTGTTTCTGCCGATATAACTGGTTCCAGGGCTGCTCTATCATATGGAAGACTTGGTAATATAAAACTCATTTTATCCAGCTCGTATGTTTTAGTACACCTTTGTTACTCTTATTTGTATTTTAATTGTCCAAACTCGTTTCTCTTTTCACTTTCGTTTTTTATCTTAATGGCTATGATTATTTATTCACAAATTTAATTCAGATAAATTATATGTATACATATATGTATGTATTTACTTTTTCTAGTTAATTATATATTGATTTTATTTATGATTTAAAGTAGTAAACAATAATGTCTAGGCCGCATTTTGCTGTGAGAGGGGTTCAACAAAATGCATTTTTTTTGTTTCTCTCACTATTTTTTATTAAGATCATCACTTGTAAAAACGTGTCTGGCCGATTTATACTCTGCTCCATGAATTTAACGCAGTATTCTCTCCTTTCACCATTCTACTTTTCCCAGTATCACTTATTTGTATATCCGTTTATTCTTGCCAATGCTGCATCTCGTATTTAAGCTTCATTCGCTCCCACACTTCGGTTTTTGATCATCATCCTAGTGATTTCATGAACCATTCAATATCGCTTTGTAATTCCGTCTCTACTCATTCTGTTAAATTCACACATTTAATTCATCCTCGCATTTTAGTCGTAACTATCTAGCCCCTTGAGCGACGCTTAATCATTCACTTTTTATTATTTAGCGACAAGGGCCTGGCAACGGATGCCCCCTTAGCTTAGTCGGTAGAGCATTCGCTTAGTAAGCGAAAGGTCCCGGGTTCGATTCCCGTAGGTGGCTATCATTTTTGCGGATTTTCCGAAAAAGCCGAGCCCTTACCGGCGCACAATTAATTAATGTATTTGCGTTGTTTCTCCGTCTATTTACTGTTGGTTATTATCTTGAAGAACCTTACTTATGCTTTGCTTAAGAGTTCTGTTTATATTTCACTTCTTTTGTTTCAATATTTGATTGTTTTAATAAAAGAAAGTTAAAGGGTTTTCTCTTTTTATCCTGTCCTGTTTGCATATACATTAAATATGCACAGTAGTATGCGAATTTGTGTTATTTTCGCATAATTTTTTGAATATAACGCTAGGTTCCTCGCCATGTTCGACTTCATTCTCGATATATTCTCTCCTTTCCCTCAGTTTCCCTAGATTTATTTTATACAACTCGTGACTGATGTGCAAGCATGTGTCATTTGAATAATTCAATCCGTTTTCATCACTATGGTAGTAATAGTTGTTCATTCCGTTTTCTGTGTCGACAATTTCTTCTATATTTTTATACTGTTGATCTTGATAAAATTTGCAAATATTTTCTACCTCCGGTATTTTGTTTATGACTAAATACAATTCAGTTACATATTCAGCAAACAGCTGCGTAGCCTTTACAAGTATGTACTTGCTTATCATGTTTCCTATGTTATTCTCATAGTCAGTACTCATCTCCACAAAGACGTGTTCAATCCACGTTTTTTTTGAATATTCCTTGAGTTTATCTTGAAGTTTAATTTTGTTTTTTCCATTATAATTAATTGCAACAATGTTTATCATATAACGACATAATTTGTCATTCAACATTGATTCTGGTATTAAAACTTCGCTATTTTCCTGAGCTTTATTGTCGTCAATGTGGCTACTTTGTTTTATAAATAATATATATGTTGGCCTTAAAGGTGGTGTGGCTTTAATCCCTTGAGGATAGACTAGTGAGTATTTATACCAAAGCAACTGTAAAGGTAAAATTAAAATACGCAATCGTGTAAATTCATGATTCTTTTAAACTTACTTGCTCTTGATATGGTTGGTAATTAATTTTCCACGGTTTGTTTGGTCCTGCAAAATGCACTATTTTATGTTTATCTATGTCATTAACATCATCTCTCCCTGCCCAAAAATTGTAATCCACAGGCAATTCATCATAATTGCCATTGCAATACAAATTCAGTGCTATTTGATCGTTTATGCCCCACTTCTGTACAACATCTAGGGTTTCCTCCACAAAGTTGTTCTTTCGAAGTTTGTCTAAATCAATTAACAACACCCCTGCATTAAATGATCTTTTACCACTATAATGTAAATGACTACTCAAGCCGTCCTTTTTTAACCATTCATTTATTAAATTGCTATTAGTTGACGATCTTGCAACTATTCCACATTCACTTTTTATCTTAATATCGAATAATTCTCTAATTTTTTAATGAAAATAACGAAATTTATGCGTGTGCGTAGTTTTTTGTTGCTTGTACTGAGATTCCCAAGCCAGTTAGACTTACCTCAAAGGACAATTCACTATGACATCTGTGTCGATATAAAGCAATTTATTAATGCTCGAATCTAGTATTCTTGGAATAAGCAATCTGCACATTGTCGCCTGTGTAACGTGCTTCAAAGTCTGTTTATATTTTATATTATATTTGAACGGGTAGAATATTATTCTTAATTTTTTTAAAAAACCCAATTTTTCCATCATATCCAACAATATTGAATGGTCCATCTTCGTAACGTCTGGCATTGTTATTACATGTATATTCGCAAATTCGTGCTCCAGCAGATTACTATGTATAGAATTCAGTATTGTTGGAAACAAGGAAAACACCTCCTTGTCCGATGAGAGTGTTATATCATATGTTATCACGTTCGCTTCAGCATAGCTTACGGATTTAAATATAAATTTATTTTTCCCACCAAATATTTTAATACTTGTTAATCCAGTTATGAACGGAATTACAAAGCATACTACTGCTGATGTTAGCACAAATATCAACGATATCTTTTGTTTCGTTGTCATCTCTATCTTCTGTAGCTACTAAGAGTGCATTGTATGAACTAGAATTGCATGTTAAATCTTGTTCTGTTAAACAGTGTTGTTTAGAGAAGTTTAGTCAAGGAAAAACCAATAAAGTAATTGTTCGTTGTTTAATGAGTGTAGTGCTTCCATTAACATGCGTATTGTTCATTTACAGTGCAAAAGTATATCTCCTTTCAATTTTTCGTGCAATTCTCTTATTACCGGAAATAGTCAAGTAAAGCGAACAAGGCACCAAATTAAATCGGAAGGACAGAAACTTTTGGAAAATAAAAAATCTTCCCTTTACGTGCATGCAATGACCTCATGCATTTTGTTTGCAGTTACGTGTCAAAAAATAATATTATGCCGGTATATATATTAGAAAATACAATATTTTAATTAAAACAATAATACTGACAATAATTAGACTTTAAATTCAGATAAATGATTAATGCCGGCTTGGAGAATGACAGCCAGTTAGTTGTACGGGCAAAATTTGAAATAAGTTGTCAATTTTTTTCCTAAAAATAATATATTTATCTTGGCATACGTAAAAATACTTGTAAACGGGGAGAAAATAAGATAGAAAATAGCGAATACAGTTAGACAAGTTTGATTCTCTGAAATAATGGAAGAAGACGGTACTGTAAAAGAAGTTAAAGACATGATAAATGTAGCAATTACGGAAGTTATGAATAACGTAAGTTATATTATAAACGGCAGAAAAAGAAAAAAATTAGATTAGAAAATACACATGCTTTTATATTAGTAATCAAATAAAAGTGATTGTATTTACACTAATAATTTCAAAAATAAAAGACGTTTATATACGCAAGTTGTTTACAAATTTACTAATTAATCTATTATTGACAATTTTACTCGCACTTGTTCACGTATGGTTTGATTAAATAGGAAATTCGAAAAGTTTGTTTTGAGAGGTGCTTCAATAAAAAGAATTCCCATTCGCCATTAAATAAAAACGAGAAGCTTTGCTTTGCAAGATGTATGGATAAAATGTTGTCTGCAAACGAAATTGTAAAAGAAGCAGCTTCTGAGATACTAAAGGATGTGAATGAGAATAAATCATAGTTGTGTATGTCCTGAAACAAAAAAACATAGCGACTATGGAAACAATTTTCTCTATCTATTTTATTCAAAACAAACCTAAACTGATTTCATCCTTCGGAAGTGCTTTTTTGCATTCAACCCATTTTCCCTTTAAATAGTGATTTGCATAGTATTTAGTAACTTTGTTTACAGCACAAATATCTTCGAAAGTAACAAACCCAAATCCCCTTGGACGTCCATTCTGCTTGTCCGTAATCAAAACAGCATCTTTAATATTACCAAATCTGTGAAAGTAAGTCTTAAATTCCTCCAAAGTAAGATCAGGAAGACCACCTACAAATATTTTACTTATGTTCTTGTTTTTGCTATTACAATTAAGAGTCTCATTATTATCACTATTGTTATTCAAATGATTGAGATTCTGATCATTGTTTGTTTCATTATACTCTTGTGAAGAATAAAAAGAATAATCCGTTTTACTGTATTCACTGGAAAACTCTTTCTGCGACATATTCCTTTCTTTTGGGGAAGCCTTTTTGCAATCTACCGTTTTACCTAGTATTGTATGAGGACTAGTTCTTTCAATGGTTTTAATGATTTCGGGGTCCTTAAAGGTTACAAATCCAAATCCCCTGCTTCTACCACTCACGTTGTCGTACATAACAATTGCGTCCACAACCGTTCCATATTGTGAAAAGTAATCCATTAACGAAGAGGAGGTAACCTGTTGATGTAAACCACCCACAAAAATTCTCCCTGATTCCATTTTCTCATATATTTTGATTTAAAAAATTATGAATTTTAATTAATTAAAAATGTTAACTAATAAATTGAATGAGATAAGAGGCAGTATTGACAATAAACAAAAGAGTGAGAGTGGTTTCACAAGGTAATTTCTATTTTTTTTTACAATTCTCAACATTTAATCATGGTATGAAACCTTGATAACAAAATAAAATGTTAATATATGATATGTACTCTTTGTATTATTTCGGTTCTAAATTAAACAAGTGTGTTTACCTTTGTTCCTTTACTTAGCCTTTCTCGCTCTATTTTACTTTTTCCTGGTATTTTTCTATTCCACCAATTCTCGAAAAAGTAAAATGAAATAAAGAAACCAACAAAAAAAATAATACCAGTTAGTAGAATTTAATTGAAAGGGAAAAAAACTGATATTTGTTCAAATTACTGGCCATGCATGAGGACCGCCTAACCTGCGGACCACTTTATGTTCTCTTGGGCAAAAAGACCAATAAATTTGGTGCTCTAATTTTTGTAGAATTTTTCATAGTGTCAATAAATAGCCATCCAAAATACCTCCCAGTTAGAGTCCTCTCTGTGGGCAAATATTATTTTATATTTATCTGGTAATTATAAATCGCTATTTGCATTGATGACTAGTATGATCTTTTTATTAGAAAAAGCTGTGAAATAGAAATAAAATACAAAGGAAATTGGCGGTAATGACTTAGGGTATTTCACTTAATACATAGGAAAGTCTCTATGAGTTTTATACAAAAAATGTAGGTGTTAGCAGGGCTCCTTGCGTTTGAATTCAAAGAAATCAGGACTAGTGGTGGCATGTAACGTTGTTTTCTTTTGTGAAGTAGAAACAGGTTTTTGTCTCGCATTTATTTGAGAGTTTTGTTTTCGAGATAAATTTGTGATTTAAATTAATAATTACATATTGGTTTGTCAGACATATTTTTGACGAAATATGAGTGACAACAGCAAGTATGATACTGAGAAAATACTGCTTTCAAGTGGGGTAAGTGTGGATGTAAAGGTGGAAAAGAAGTTTGAAGTGAATAAGGAGGAGGAGGACGAGAGAATAAATAGATATAGTAGCATGAGGAATACTACTAGTAGTGTGGCAGCTGCAGGGAGCAATTTTTTCCATTCATATAGAAAGATAAGGCAACTTGAGGAGGAGAGGCTAGGAAGGATGGAGGAGGAGTACCAGAAGGAGACGGAAAAGAGTGAGTTTAATAAGCAAAGAGAAAGGAGAATATTGAGTTGTATAGAGTCCACAAAAAGAAAATCTGAGAGGAGAAAAAGGAAGAGACTTAAGTGTACTAAAGCCAAAAAGTAATCTAAGTGGTTTTAAGTTTTTTTAATTCAGTTGGATATTTCTACTTTTTTATATTCGCTTAAGGAAATGAAACAGGAGACTAAAAAAGAAAGAAATGAGACTTTAGCTGTTATTCTTTATTTCACTGTGTTTTAGGGTTAAATATGTCAATTAATGATAAAAATGGAGGGTGTGTTATCTTTTATTTGAAAATGTGTATTTGTAAAGTTTTAAAGACCTAATCTAAGTAAATAGCTTAAACATAAAGTTTTCGAACGGAAATTCAAACAAAACGTTCTCCGCTTATCTTTGTTATTTCATACCTGACTTAACATGCCATAATTTTTGTTTTTCGAGACTCAATTATGTACTAAAAGTTGCAAACACTACAGGTTCATTATCTGAGGGTTGTATATGACTCTACTATTGTCTTTCTATTACTCCTGAAGATACTGTCCGTCTGAATGTTTGCGTCAGGACAGGCACAGTTACATTTACATAGGGGTTTCACAAAAGGAAAATAAAAGAGACAGAAGAGGAAAGACTGTCTGAACGAGAGACTGAGACCGTTATTAAAAGAATAAGTAATAAGAAGTATAACTCTAACGTATGATTTAAGTTTAATAATGCACATAAATAGAGAAGGTAACCAGAGACAGTTGGGTTAGTGGAGTGCAGGAGAGAAGCAATGTACATCTCAGTGTCTTTAATTTTCAAATAAGAAAATCGGTCTTACAAATGGTAACTAAACATTCATTGTACACATTTATTTAAACATGTATTATTTGGCGCTTCATAATTTGTAAAGTAATTGTGATTGTGTTTATGAAATAAAAAAGCACCTCGTTTTTAAATAACTGCCAATATATAAACACTAGTCTCATTCTAGAGCCACGTGAGGTATTTGATTGTATTTTAAATTGAAATAGGTGAAGTACAATAGTTTCTCTGACACTAATAATTTATTTTGTGCATGTAAATACTAAACGCCTTCCTCAAATTCATTTTTAGCCATACTGGATAAATATCCTCCCCATTCGATATATTTCTATTTAATAAAAAATGCGCGGCAAAAGTTTGTAGCATAATATGCGCGCATAAGTGTAAATCATGGACCTTTTTACCCCTCAATTTTTAACTTGCAAATTTTGAGATTGAACGTTTTTTTGAAGATGGATGAAGGAACACATTATTATCATAAATTTTGTAAGGAGAATTCGTGGCAATATTGCTCATTTCTACAGTTTTCCAACTTTTGTTAGCTTTCAGGAAGCCTTTAGGGTTATAGTTTGTTAAACTGGACAGGAATTACTCATTATTTTTAAATGAAGCAAAGGACTTGGATGTTTCTACTCATGTTAACAACACATAATCAAGAAGCAATGAGCTTGGTACCTATAGTAAAACTGTGTTAGGTGGTTAAACGTATAAATTTAGGTCTTGGAACAAGAGTATACATCCCTTCAAATTTCTCTAATGTTGGTTATAGTGAGTTAATTAATGGTGAAAACTTAGTTTTGTAGTGAATTTGTGTTCAAATTGGGGTTTTGTGAGACCAAAAATTATCTTTATATTTGACTATAGAAATCAAACAATTGTTGAGTCGGATATTTGTATACCGAAAATTTTAAATGGTTTATTTAATAATACCGGACCGAAATTGGGATCTGGAACTGAGAGAAGAGTGTTTTTACCATTTTACTTTGTGGTTGTACAGTATTTACTAATGATGAAGGATATATAATTAGTTTTTACTATTACTTGTTTATATAAAAACCTCATGTATCAACTGAGGGTGATATGTTTCACTGAATCTTTGTTTAATGAAACAAATATCACTGTAATGTCTGATCTGAGTTATGCTAGTAGAACAGAATAATATGACTTCCACTCTAGCGACAATTCCAAAACGACTTCTACTTTAATGAATACACAATCACAACTGGTACAAATAGTTGCCTCTCTGGGAATTACGGTTTGTTTTTAAGTGAAAATTATATTATTGATTCATAGATGACATCTTGAGTCGATACAAACTAATTGCGTTATTTACTTTTGAATTTATATGGTAGTCATAGTGAGGATTAACATGATGATTACACAAGATCATTAAAAATAATGTAAACAGGAGAGTTTTGGGAATTCAGGCAAGGAGCGTAAGTTTGGTGGATGAAGGTTCATCAGGTTTCTGTTTTAGAAAGAAGTCCTCCGAAGGAGGCTGGAGGAGGGCAACTTGTACGACTTAGAGTGTGTAATTAGGTCACACTGGATTCTTTCTTTTTCTTTAAAGCTGATTGGCACGTTATTTACAGACAATTGGACGTTTATCTAAAAAATCTCGTTTAATGACCGCCCACCAATAAGCAATTGATATTAAAAAAAATCAATATTAATCTCGTCTATTGTTAAATTGAGCAACTTACATTTAAAATACAGCTAATTAAATGTATCCGGTTATAGTAAGTGAAATTGTACGCTAAGATTGTTAACAATTTGAGTACAAAGTCGAATAGAGCAATACTCGGTGTAGTTTTGATTCTATTTTATCTATAACTCATTACCGACTTACAAACACATATTCATAGTGTGGCTTCATCTCAAAGAGGTTACTCGCTTTGTATACACAATATCCTCGCTTCAAAGAAAATTTTGACGGTATTTGTGAGTAAGCCAAAGTTTAAGTTTTTCCTTTTTAAAGTTTCATTTCTCTTGTTACATGCTACAACGGTTCTTGAGGCAAATAGTGCATTGAGCGGGAAATCCCTGGAATAAATACTTGCTTTATGTTTATTGTATGAAAGTTATTGGAATGAGAGATAAAGTTTGCTTTCAGTAAATGCACATATATACATACAGTTCACTTTGTGCTTTATTTTGGGTGGACTTTGTGGTTACTCGTTCTGCTTTTTCATATATATTCTTTTCTGTCTCTGTCATTAATGTATCACTACAGACGATATTCTCGCAAAAAACAAATCTTCAAACAACCCTCCTTTCTTTTGAAGTGAGTGTACCATTGTAGAGCTTGATTTGCTTTGAGAGAAACAAAACTAAAACACTAGCTTTTTGTTGGAGAAACAAACATAAATTCAAAGAAACGTATACTTTAATTGGAACACTGCACTTTCGACACACATTAAATGTTGCGTTGCGAGTGAATTCTATTGTTTTATGGCTCAGACATAAGTTTGTGCGCCTTTGTGAAAAAAGTTCAATTTAAACAAAGCGCTCAAGTCATCTATACTTTATCTATCTGACTTTGTTACATTTACAACATTAATCAACTAAAGCATCAGAATTGAACGGCACATGTATGTGCTTGATAGGTTCATCTTGAAGTCTCCCAACAAACGTTATTCTAAACTAAATTGCTGATTTTGACCTCAAAATGTATTTTTAGTTTCTTTTTCCTTCATTGTGGCAATGGAATAAGTCAAGTTTTTCTTACAAGAGTAAATGTTCGATTGCACGAAAAGTTATCAAATTCATTGTGATTCTTTCCTACACTAAAAACTTTTACTGAACCCACTCTGCTTCCACTAGGTTAATTTAGTGACTCATTCATTATGTCAGTATTCAATATATGCACATGTGCCTGCTGTACGCACATGGACGAGAATTTATATATAATATACATACGCTTATTTATTGCATGTGTACCGCCCTTTCCCTTTGCGGGTAACCGCTGCCTACTAGTATATATTGGACACTATGATTCTGTCGCGCCTTCTGGCGGTACGTGCCAAGAGCATTTTCTAGTATCAGAGTTAATGTTTAGAAAAGCGGCTTGATTAATGGACATAACGTTAAGAGAGAGATTTGTTGACAAGTAGTGTACACATACATCTGCATGTTATTTAAAAAATACGTCTGTGCTTTTTCAGCGTTCACTTTAGTTTTGATGAGAGTAATAACAACGCTTCCACACCATTTTTGCTGCTTTGGTAGTGACGACTGTTTTTTATGTTTCATATGTGAATTTACGCATAACGCGAGTTCATTTTGAACATCCATTTGTTGATTTGAGCTCGCACACAACTAAATCAGAATCTGTAGTGCAAAATGTGAAAGTTAATTTCTAGTTTTGTCTGGGATCCTTCGGTGTCTTCAAACCCTGATTTTTAAGACTTTACGTTGTTGATTTCTAAGGGACTGATAAAATGGAAACTAAAGATGCATTTGAACTTGACACATTAAATAAAACAATAGGTTTTGCTCTGCGAGGCGATGCACTGTTGGATTCTTGACATGACTCAAATGAAGCAGTTATACTTACTTTAGTTTTAACTAAAATAAGAGTCTCACCAGTGTATACCAAAGAATGGACTGTTTGTTTAATGAAAGGTCGGGATTAAATTCGAATATCGAATTTTATTAAGGCTCCGTGTTAGGCTCCAAGCTTGGATTAAATTCCCGATTGGGACGAGGTTTTGGGTCAAGCTATGCAGGATTTAAATCCATTAACAAGCTAAATCCTGAATAGTTTGAAAAAAGACTCGGAGGCATGCCGCAATCTTTTTTGTTCTTGAGCCAAGAGAGGCTGGCTTTGGCCCCGAATTTGGATTCGCCATCTATTTGGATAAAACAGGAGAATACTTACTGTTGGACTAGCAGACAAAGGATCATCCTTGAGTCTTTACGTTGGGAGTTCGGCCCGTGTTTTTAGTGGAAAGGCAAGAGAGCGAAGAGAAACCAGCAAACTCGCGGCGACTACTGCTTTAGGTGACGGAGGTAGGGTTTTCAAGCGTGTTTTGAAATCCAGGGTAGTTCAGAATCTAAAGGTTAAACATACCGGAAAAGATTCATCCCATAGTGAACCTACTGTGTAGCTCCGCACGCTGGTAAGGCTTTGGCAAAGCATTCAATTACTTATTAGACTCTCTCAGTCAGAGAACTACGGATAAACACGTTGTTGTACTGAACGGAATCAAAAGGACAAAGCCTTAGTTACGCGCTCATTTTAAGTATTTTCATTTTTTTTCTACCTCCGCCTCTAAACTGGACTTGTTTGTTGTTTTTCATTCGACCTTGTTTTACCATTATCAGGCTGTGTCATAAAAAGCAAAAAAGGTCAGTTCTACAAACGGCTTCTTTTAATGGAGAGGTTAATACTCGTTGTTTCATTTAATGAAAACAAAACAAAGGTTGAAGACTTATTTTTGATATCCTTGCTATTTTGCTCCGTGGATATCAAACTGGACTTTAATTGCACAGCATTAGCTGGAGGATTTTACCTCTCCCCAGCGGCACCCTGAGAGAAATCAGAAGGAAAACTAAGGCTACATTCACCTCGTAGACTTTCAGAAAATAAATACACCAAAACAATAAACCGAGTAACTGCGAAAATAATAAAGGCGTACATTCACGGTTTTTCCGTTGTAAGATTTCATTGTGTTCCGACAACTGTGACAACAGCTTCGTGGTTAGTGAGATTTTATTCAAAAAATAAATAAGTAAAAACTGGATTTCTTTTCTCCCATACCCATTAAATTTTTTCTACCCGATATACAAGAGAAACAATCCTTACAAAAAACCGTGCTCTGCGGGTAATTTTTCTATACTAAAAATGCATCAGGTCAAAACCGCAAATCGCGAAATTAGTATTTACTATCTCTGAAACATAAGACTTTAATTTTTCGAATTTCATCTTTAAATAATTACTCTTTCGAATTTTAAACGAAATAGTTGACTTGCGGAAAAATACTGGCTATATGAGTTCCATTAGAAGACTAGTTTTAATTGTATTTGGAATTATAATTGCAGCGCTTTCAAACGAAAGGAATTTAATAGACAGATATTCAATTTTAGAGGTATCTAATCTTCAATGCGGGTGCCTTGGAAGGTGTTTTAGACATTGTTGGGGATTTTGCTGGGGATACCTCTGCGGTTGTCGTGAACTAGATGATGACGAAGGAGAAACTCATCAAAATGGTGACAATGATGGAGGATTTAACAACGACGGATATCAAGATTCAGAAAATTCATTTGGATCATCCGGACACACGCCTCCAGGAACACCGCCACCTCCATATGAGGAAATAGTTACGGAGGATGGACCACCACATAACAACAATAATCCCGAGCGACCTAATAATGATGATGAACCCAATACGCCTCCACCTCCATATGATGATACTGATTCCAATAGAAATGATGGGGATGGGTCACAGGGTCCGTGCGGAAGATTAAGAAGGTCTACTATATAATGAACAAAAATTACCCACTAAAACTTGACGAGTTTCGTACAAATGTCATGAAATAGAACATTTTCCTTTAGTTTAAGGGTGCGCTTTAGAGTGAAGCAGTGATGGCTATGTGCTTTATTAAACAAATGTTTGCATAAACGACCGACTTTTAACCACTTAAATAACCCATTCATGGTTCAAATTTAATGTGTATCTATTTGCATTATTATTTTCCTAGAATGAAACACGAAAATAATCCAAGTGAGTGAATTTTAAACATTTATTGCAAAACTTTAGCTTAAGTGAAAGTGATGTGTGCTGTCAAATATTTTATGTTTAAAACTAAATTAATTTTTTATTCGCACCTGGTTTACTTGTGTCTTTAACGATTTCTGACTTGTTTCGAAGTTTCCTGTGAAGTTTAACTGAAAATCCACTGTTATATGTCTCATGGTCGCTCTATAAAGACACTGTTCAATCACAATTAAAGTCAAATTAATCAAAACAATATAATGGCGCTACACCACATGCAATCAAAACTAGCTAATACACCCAGTTACCACTCGTTTTGCACTTGAATCTTATTGCCTTCACTTTTCCCTTCCTCTCCATCTCTCTAATCAAAAAACAAAAAAGAAGCTTCATGGAGTCACCAACATCTCCATTCAACCAACCCCCAAACGCACTCCCATTCACGCGGAAAGCGTACTACCACCTGCCTGACTCCCGGTGTACACATAGAGTAACCTCACCAGTACCGGCTAAATACAATGTCAATATGCAAATGTCACAGATATCTATACACAAAAGCAAACTCAAACTAGGAAAAACCCTAATAAAACATGCCTTCTGTTTCCCATATTTGTCTCGTGAATCTAAAAGAAAACACAAAGTACAACATCGACGAAACATATATATACATTGTGTATGTATATGTACATGCACACGTACATAAACCTCAACCCTCTATAAACCAACCAAGCAAAACATCACAGGCTTATATTTGCTCTACAACTAACTCCCGGACTCCCAACCCTTGAGTCACACATCAAATAGTGCAACTTCAGCTTCCTGTCTACTCGCCATAAATATTATTTTTTAATGCAATGAGACGAGACAGTACGTGCAGCACATATAATATATATACCAAAAAACCGTTATTACTACTAGAATTACAACTATTATATTATTACTGCCCGGCAATAATTGTTTTTAGGCCTGTTGTGCCATTGAATTTGATATTTTCTCGTCCTATTCACTTCTAACTGAAGCAATCATTTACCACTTTTAATTTAAAAACTACAAAGACAACCATGAATACCAATATATTGGTTTTGTCGGTGTTTGTTGGAGCACTGTTTTCTGTGCTTTTTAACAAAAGCAACAATCTGCATTTTGAAGGAATCGTTCCAATATCTGCCATCAAAATGAAACGTTGTTGTAGTTGTTTTCGTGGATCATGTTGTGGATCTGGTGATGATGATGATGAAGAAGGTGGTGGTGGTTTTCCTAACAGAGGTTCATACGATGTTCAGCAATTAGGTCAAGGAGGTAGAGGCGGTAATCAAGTAGTGCTTGTTGGTTTCTCAAATTCAGGTTATGAAGGAGATGGAGATGGAGACAACAATGGTGGAGGATCTGATACACAACAACAAGGAGAAGGGCCACCACCACCACCCTCACCACCACCCTCACCACCACCCTCACCACCACGCTCACCACCCTCACCACCACGCTCACCACCCTCACCACCACCCTCACCACCATCACCAACCATCAGTTTAGGTTTGGGCGGTTACAACAGTGAAGGTGAGAGTATTGGCAGTGGCAATGGCAATGGCGATGGCGATGGTGATGGTGATGGTGATGGTGATGTCCTTCCACCACCACCAAGTAGCTGGTTAGAATCCACGCAATAAAAGTGCTGTATTTGTACCAAGAACTTCTCAATAAACAATAGGTAAACTGGGTGTGTTCACCGTTTACTTATTATTCCAACTGGCTTATAAGAATGGCCTATCTACTTCGTCCTTAAGTGCCGTCTTAAAGTTGATTACCATACCTATTAACTTTTAGTGTATTGTTTTCATCAGATTGCACTGCTAAAACTGTCAAGGCGTTTGTTAACTGACTTGTTTCTTTTGTCGGAAGAGACAGGTCGTTTTATTAGGAACTTTATTACTTAAAGTTTGGTATGGTCAGTGGCTATGATTCGAGAATTGGAGTTTTAAGTGAGATAAATCGACTAACTAGAAGAGATTATTTTAGATTGGTCTTTTTAATTGCGTTTATTGAAAATAGTGTGCGACTATTACCCTTAGCCAGACAATCATAGTTATTATCTTGATAGATAATCGATCTAGTTACCAGATTAACCACATACTGTTTCGCTTCCACATTAGCTGATCTGCAGATGTGTAACGAGTATAATAAGTGCGCAGCATCGAGGGTGTATGTATATCTAGAGGAGCTCCTCTGGAGCACACCGTCTTCCTGTCACACTGCGCGCCACATACGATCTCCAACGCGAAGTCGTGAATGTTTGCAACCAGGCTGTTGTTGGTTTAGTAACTAGCTGCGGTAAATGTGTGTCTATTTGTAGTGCGACGTTCCTCTCTTACGTGCCAAGTCTGGCTCCGCTTTTTGTGATACAAAGAATGCGAGAACGCGTATGCTTGAGCATAAATTAAATGATCAGCCTCGCCGGCGACCTCCACCGGGCTGACCCATCTTTGAACTTATTTGGCGCGAAAAGCGCGGCAGCATGGCGCTGAGTAGTCTACCAGGGCAAAGGGGGAGAGTACATGCAAAATTTGACATGGAAAAGACGAAAGCGAAATGTAAAAGCCAACGTAGTCTCTACTTTAATCAACTATGCTACTCTTTATTTGAATATATAATGTCTAGTGCTGTCGCTCGGTAGAAGTTACCTTGAATAAATAACGATGCCTTGCCTTTTAACCAACAGCAGTTACCTACTGCTTTGGAGGATACTCTATCCCCTGTTCCTTTAGAGCTTGGAGAAGGACATTCATCTGGGGAGGCTCCCCGTGATGCTTGGTTCTCCACTCTATGGCCAAGTGTCTGGACTTCTCGAAACCGTAAGTCTTGGCACTAAAATTCTTTGTGAGCTGAACGCCATCCTGTTCGTACTGTGCAACCCAACGATGTATTGAGGGGTTGTAGTGCACCCCATCTACTTTTGGTCCGATAAAAAGTCTTTTCCTTCTCTCTGTGACTGTTCTATCCTCCACCTCTATGAACATCGAATCTTCGTATGTATCGGCAGAGGAGAAATTACCAGGTTTCTCGTTTGATGCTGAAGACGAAACACTCTCTTGTGAGAAATACACATCCTTCTTGCCTAAGTCTTGATCAATTTGAACGCCATTTAACGCATAACTCGGTTTCTCAGACTCCTCTATTATGGAACTATTATTCTCAGTATTTATATTCTCAAATTCACTACTCGTGGTATTCTCTCGTTTCGCATCTTTCCTTCTCTCAACGCCATCCTGGACACCGTTAAATGAGTCGGGAAAGTCCATCGCTCTCCCCAAATCTATCTTAGATTGAGGTTTGACCGGGGGAAAGGCCTCCTGCTTTTCCAAATGCGCTCGAGCAGCAGTATTGGTGCAATTGGATTGTTTGTCCGGTGTCTCTACACCTACCGAATCCTTAACACAACCACTTTCCTTTCCTGCATTGTTCTCCAGAATATATTTATACTTATTAACAAGAGAAATATAAAGCTCATCATTTTCCTCCACTGGAGTCGTTACCAGAAAGTCACCTTTAGAGGGAACACATAGATAGAATTTCTCAGACCCACCCTTAATTTGTCCTTTTTGGAAAATCAAATCTTCAAAAGAAACATCCTGAAGAGTCCCATCCTCCAAAGCCGGAAAACCCTGAATGACCGTCTGCAAAAACTCACTCAACTTATCCACTCCCTTTGTACTGGAATAAAGACCTTCTCTGTATTCTATTGCCAGTTGCCTAGACCCCTCAAATCCATACGCTCCAATACTAAAATACTTGTAGCGCTTCCTTCCATCCTGTCCTATGTAACCGGTCACCCACCTATTCTGTATCTTGTCGTATCTTATTCCCTCTATAACCGGTCCAAAGTAGTATTTCTTTCCGTGATAAACCAAAAATTCATCCATCGACGAACGCCTAGACTCGCCTCTTCCGCCGGAAGTTTGTTGTTGGTTTTGTTGGTCAACACCGGTCCCAGTTGCATCCAATCCCTTAGATCCACCCAAAGAACCATTCGCTATTTTTATCCTAAATGAAGAGGAACCACAAGCCGTGGAATCGCGTTTTTTTGGAGTGTTAGCGGATCCTCGCAAAACACTAGACCTTGACAAACCTCCTTTCTTCACCGGTGTTTGGGTTACAGGCTCCTCCGACAAACCGCCTGCCTTGTCTATCGCCAACTGCCTTGCCTTCTCAGAGCCGTGCTCCTCCACTGAAAAAACGGTCTCCCCTTCCTCCAAATTCAAGGTCCCTGACGTATTCTTGCATATCCAGGAGTCCCTGTCAACGTCGAAATATACCTCAAAATCGGGATTCTTAACCGAAACCACCTCCAAACCTCCAGAGTTTCTAGTGTTGTAGAACGAAGGAGACTTTAAAGCCTTTGAAGATGTTTCAATAGATTTTCTGCTCCTTTTACTGCACCTTTGAGCTTGATTTTGGACTGTCTGAGATGACGATTTGTTGGACAAATTCATTATTTGCTCCCTTCTATATTGAATTGCCATCTCCCTCGCCGTATCGTAACCATACTGTTTTACATTGAAAATCCGACTTCTTCTTATTCCATTCTCTGTCCAAACCGCCACCCAGCGATCTCTATTCTTCTCATACGTTACTCCAACCTCATTGCCATTCTTCGAAGGAGAAGAACCGAAACCTCCGCCTCGCACACCGCCCACTCCTGCTCCCATCTTGTTCATATCGCAACCTATCCCCAATGCCTTATCCAAATTACCAGAGGACTCACCAATATTAACCAGCGAGTCAATATCGCCGCGGTCTCCAATTCTAAAGTCAAAGGTAACGTACGACTGATAAACCAAGGGAAGAATTATTTCCCCAGTTATCTCCTCCAGTTTCCACTCGTGAACTGACCTACCAATCGTACCCTCAGCCATCTCAGTAGACAACTGAAGATGACCCTCGAAATCATACCCGGATCTAGCCAGTATATTGTCTATCCATTCTCTGTATGAATCCAAATATGAAATTGCTTTTATACACGTCTGTGTATCGCACTTTTCTATGTCCAGTGGATAGGAAAGAGAATCACCTATCATAAAACCCTGATTCAAATTTGACGCTCCGTCCTGACCTTCTTTCCCTATTTCGAGTCCCAGACTTTCCAAAATTTGAATGTACGGATGGTATTCAGACTTGCTAAAAGCACCATAGATTTGTGTGATGTGAAACATAAAATTATCCCCATATTCTGCCCACAGAGGAAACAGATATGACAAATAACGTAAGAAAAAATCTATACATACTAACTCATTGTCCACTTCCACTTTTATGTCTTCATTCATGTTGTATCCCTTACCTTTGCCGTTGTCACAAAAGGAATCCTGCTCCTTTGCTGAACCAACAGTACTCAAATCCCCTTCTAGTCCATCTATTACCATACCCGTCTCAGACTCCTTGAGACTCTCCTCTTTTATCATCTCAAATACACTCGCTTGCTTATTTGCAAAGATCGCCTAAATAGTGCTTGATGACTCCTATTTGTAACTCGCGTCCCACAGAAGTAAAGAAGGAAGTGTATCTTTCACTTAAATACAAAATGTCTCTGTAAGCCAACTATTCACTCTGAAAATATTCTACTTTTTCTTCTAGAGACCTGCTCTTCCACTCTAGTCTATTCACCTTTATTCCTCTTTCACCCTCGTATTTGTTCTTATCACATTTACTCTTTTTTTATATTAATTATTGATTTGGATTTTATTTACCAGAGACGTTTATTGACACTATTTACATTATAAACGGAATTTACCTCCATACTGGCTTATAGATCATGACGCCTAAACGCATTTCTTATTTTTAAATTTTATTTCCCGTTCCCTCATCTCGATACCTATATTTTTTAAAATAAATACCCAACCAAAAGGCGCCAACTCGGCCGCTTTAAAACATTAACTTATTCCCTATCCTATTAGTCCTGTTAGTGTAGGAAAAAATAAATGTGGCTTACGCTACAGACTCGAGTTAATCGGTCCCAGAACGGAATAAGCGGAGCTCCACAGAAACCGTCTAAATTAGACGTTTTTCTCAACCCTCAAAGTGGGGGTGTGAACTATTTGTGATAAGTTAGTAAACTATTACTGGAAAAGGCGGCAAGTTGCAAGCATCAACTATCATGCATTTAAAAACACTTCTTTTGGCATTACACCCATAAGTTTAGTGCACTAACAGGTAAATATCAATACTAATTTGCACAGCAGCAAAAAAAATCAATTAGTTATAAAGATACCTTCTATTATTCTACACATATTTCAGTCCTGCACCAACTACCTGAACCACGAAAGAAGAGTCCACCTTCTTTCCTTGAGTCGCACAATGCTAAATGGCTCGTCTTGAAATACAAGCCACAACCTGGAAACCAAATTCCGCCACAAGGCCTGGTTGGATCTCCTGAACCTAATGTGGTCAGCACACCAGAGATGAACTATAGGAATGTTAAAAAAAGAGGTTCCTCCAACAACTCTTTGAGACAAGTCTGAAACCAGTTTTCTAAAAAGTTGTTTGGAGATTGAGCACGGAATGTTTGTCTCATCGCGTTCCTGTATGGTGGTCTTTAAAGGCCCCCATCCCTCTAAAGTGAGTATATCGGCAAAAATAGGTTTTTTGCCCTCGAAATCAACAATTGGAATGTCTGAGTGTTTTAAAATTTCTATAAGATCTGCTTGAACTATCTTGAACCTCTTAATTTGGTTCTTGTTACACAAAATGTTGTAAACTGGTGGTTTACTTGAATTGATTGATTTAAAGCCATTTGACGTGTCTAAAGGATAATTCGGGTCTATAATTAATTTTAAGCCAAGCTCGGGAATAGAGTCATTAAAACACTCGTTCATATTTGTGTACCACCTTGTGTCATAAATATTGTAAAACTCTCCGATTGCAAGTTCAGTCAAGACCTTCTTTGCCTGCTCAATTCTGTGTCTCATTATGGATGTCCTGAGCAAAAATTTGTTGGACTTGTAAACAGGCGTATTTTCTAGTGTCTTTACGTAGTTTATATTTAATCTCTTAAGCTCCGTATTTACGGCTATTATTCTGTGCATTTTCCTCACTACTGGACGATCTGAAATGTCAAATATTTCAATGGCCTTCACACAGTGCTCTGCGTGTTCAACCACTAGATCAATTACCCTATCCAAGGTTGACTCTCTTTCTTTCAAAAGCTGTTCCCCAACCTTTGACATATTGATCTCGTCACTGTGCTCAGACCTGATCCTTGCCAGGTCTAGTTTATTCTGATTCATTCTTATCTCCTCTTCTATTTCAGTAAGGGCCAAAAGAGCATCGTGAACTCTTGTTATTGTAACTGCTATTAGAAGTTGGATTCTCGCTTCTGACTGAGTAATGCTTTGCATTATCATATCTACGTCAAGCAGGGAAATGTTCCCTACAATGGCTTTTGGGTTGTTAATTACCTTCTCAAGTCTGTGTTCTGCCTGACCAATCCAACTTTTTAGCTTCTCATCAGTAATGTCACTTTCCTTTTCAAAGTTAAAGTACTCTTCTGGAATCCCGAAGAGAAACTCATTCACGGACTCATCAACCGCCGATATGAGCAAAAAGTACATGGTGTCTAGCTCCTCCAAAGTCAGTATTTTTTGATTTGTCACAAAAACAGTTGCGAGAGCCAGTTTTATTGACTCCCTGTAGCTCCCACTCTCCTTCATTTGCGAGATTGCCAAACAGACATCTGAAAGCTTAACCTTCTTTTTTCTAAAAGCACCATGAGCAATCCCAACCACCAACAATGCCAGACGGAATGCTGACTTGTTTAACAAAGGACAGAACAAGGAGAAGTGATCCATCTCATTATATGGTTTATCGTTTATTAAGGAGTAAAGCCAGTTCTTTTCCCCAAGCTCTGAGTATTGTCTAATGTCGGAAATACCGTAAGGCAGGTTTCTCGCTGAAAGAATATCTGTATTGTCCATCTCTATGTGGAGATTCAAGGCCCCTATATGCTTCTCCATGTATTTTATAAGCTGAATTTGCATGTAAAAGCGCCTTTTTAGACTCTCAGGAACGCTTCTTCTCTGGTAGTAAACGTCCTGAACAAATGTCTGCGTTTCTTTGAATGAAGTAATTAAATTTCTATAAGTGGAATAAAGAGTTTGAAGAGCTTGTTGATTTGTTAAGTTAATGACCTCCATGTTCTCAGAAAGTGACTTGCCCACCTCTTTCTCCTCTTCCTCAGTTAGAGTTCCAGGCTTGAACCAATGTTTTGAGGAACTGGATATCTTGTTTCCAGTATAAAACATCAAAAATCTATCGTAAAGCTGCCTCCTGTCAATCAGCATCCGATTGTTCGGGTAGTCCACAAACAAAATACGCTTTACGTCCAACTCATCCAAGTGAATACGATTGTCTATTGCAAGAGCTGCCAAAACTGCTTCGTTTGCCTCAATCTTCATCTTAGCGTTCTTGTTCATTGTTTCATCCTGCATAGCAGACTCTTTGTCCTGTGTCTTTGTGAAAATATGGGATCTGCTAGGAGCGAATCTTTCGAGCTCTTTGCAAAATCCTTCAGCCTTTGAATACTCTATTGCGTTTCCCAAGGCAGATCTCAAAGCCTTTGCACAGTCGTCTAAAGATCCCTCTCTCAAAGACAACAAAACTGTGCAAGCTCTCAGTCTACTTAGTTTGTATCCTTCTTCCATCAAAATCAAAGTTAAGGCGTTTGCCATCGACAACTCTTCTTCTGTCAGCATGCTGCACGACTCGTTTCCCAGTTCGTCAAACCCTTTCCTCAAAGTGTTCTCCACCTTTGCTATTATTGACTCCACCTCCTCCGGCGCTGCTTCGAATACAAGATCCTTTAAGTCCAAATCCGATCTTGCTGTCATCAAAACGTCTCTGCATATCTCAAATCTGGCTTCTCTCAGCTTGATGTCGCTAACAGTCAGCTCGAGTGCCTTTTCGCAACCAGAAAAGTATCCATCTCTTAAAGTGTATACTACGAAGCATGAATCCAAAAGTGAGAGACCTAAACACATTTTTAAAAGTTATTACCCGGAAGCGTCAACGAATATTTTATGTTGAGTATCGTATTACCTACCTTCGTTAGAATGCTTCTTTGATACTATTATAAACAAATTCGAAAGCTTCAGCTGTTGAGGCGTCAAAACTGAGCAGTAGTCACTTAAGATTCAGGTTAAATCAACTAGTTAGAGACTTCCTTCTCCTAAAAAATACAAAACAAACTTACACTATCAATGTTCCACTTAAATTTTGCGACTCAAGTCTTCTTGTCAAATTTTTAATCCCAAGTAGTGGCTTCAAAAACTTTGCTCCCTTCACAAAACCACCTCCTTCAAGCAACAAAGTCACCAGGGAAAGAATCAGCTCAAAGAGATGTATTCTCATTTTCGTTTTTTCACGAAATTATTTTTATACATTTCATTCCTGACTCCTTTTTCTTACATAATCTAATTTCCCTCGTCAAAAATCACGCCACTCATTTTTAGATCGTTTGGCGCCACTATGTGTTTACCTTAAGTTAACATGCAGAAAACAAATACCTGATGATTAAGCAATGCTGACTTTTTCAGACGCTATCAAAATATAGAGTTGGAGACCAATGAAAAGTTAAAGTCAGGTTAGGTTTTGATTGCACCTAGTGTGCACAGCTTCTTCAGATGTGTCAAACATATTTATTTCAGTATTAAGTGTCAAAGTTTGGATCACGAGCGAGCCGATATACCAGTACCCCCACCCCCGCACAGATACCAAAATGCAAAAAATATCAATTTGTTGAATAAATTGAGCAATTTTTCCGCTTTTAAGACATTTGCGTGGCTTTATCGCTCGGCTTGAAATATAGGCCAAATAAAGCCACCATTTTCCTTTCCACACAGATATCGTCTATTTTGCACTACTGCATCTCTCATTTTTCACATATAATTTTGAAATATAGAATGAACTTTGAAAAGTGATTTTCAGCGAAAAAATAACAATTCCTTGTTTTTCTAACGCTTTTAAATAGAAATTACTTGCATGCTTAGGACAAAAATGACCTTTTCTGCAGCTGCTTGGCTTTTCTTATACCTTATTTGGATAGGCGAAGGGTATCAGATCCACGACTCCAAGATGGAGGCGAATTTTTCCGAGCAGGATCTTCTGGCAGCTCTGTGTTGGACCCTTCCATTCAAGTTTATTAAATGTGATATAGAATTTGAACAAAATGTATTGAACCATTTAAGACTCGAACCGATACCGAGACATAAAGTGTCAACCACAGATGTAATTTCGTACAACATCCGCTTGGAACAGCAAACAAATGGGTTCACAACAAGTGCAGTTATGACAATAAGAGAAGTTTACGGAATTATAGTCTCAAACCAGGTTGGAAACCCCGTTAATCCGATACCGCACCAGCTTAAAAGCAAGGCAACTGCAGTTTTTGGGGTTTCTCACAAAGCAAAAAACATCAAGCCTTCCGTGAACTGTGTACTGACCTATTCGAAGGAGAGTAATCTTTACTACATCTCTCCAGGAAGGAGTGAACACAGATCAATATCAAGAAGCATACCAGAAAACATTACATTAAAGTCAATAATGGAGAAAACCAAAACCAGGGAGATGTTTTACATAACCCTTCTATCGAACCAACAATTTCCCATAAAACCAACTGCGAGCTATGGAGTGGGAACAGAATTCCTGATCCCTCCAGTTGTTTGCTTTGGAACTGACGAACTGCAAAACCAGCAGTACCACGATAGAAAGTCTTATTTGGGAGGAGCTCTTATATATCAAAGAGTAACGGGACCAAATCTCAGAGACATCATTAAATTCTTTAAAAGTAACGCAATGATGAATTGGCTAAGTTCCTCAGCCTCTAGCGAATTCGACTATAAATCGAGAGTTTATTTGCGATTGGAGGCTCAATATGCTCTTGCTCACTCTGTTTTGGCTGCAATCCTGACTCTACAGCACCACTCAATTGCGGGGAGAATTCTACACTGTGATCTCAACACAAAGAGCATCCATATCGATAGGCTTCTTTGGAGTTGGTCTCCAAAGAAAATTGAGGAGAACTTGAATGCTCTTTCCCAAATGTCACCCGGTAACGTCAAATTCACAAATTTCGGGTATCTAAGATCAACCTTAGAGACAGACGTGGAGACACTAAAATGCCATCAAACAGAAAATGACCTTTTAAGAGTCAAACAGTTTATCAGATCAATCTTCTCTGAACAAAGCACAAGGACTAACTTCCCCGAGAGCGGAAGTATAAGCAGCGGAATGTTATCAATTTCGACTGGATTAAAAATGTGGTGGAGTGATCTCTCTAACAAAGTTAGCGAGCCTTCCAAAGAAAGTCTTGATTCGCAAGAGCTTTTGGAGGTCGAGGCGATTTTAAGAGTGGTAAACAGTGACCCCAATGTCTCAGACAGCTTAGAAAGGAATTCAAACTTTAATGGCATAGTCATGGGGATAATTACAATCCACTCTGCCATAAGCAAGGCATTCAAACGCCTTACTGATCGGGGATATACGAGAGGGAGAAAGAGAAATTTGGTCGCTTGGTCAATTAAAGACTTGGAGCCGGAACCAGTTCCTTCTGTGAACAAGAATGTCAGGAAGATACTGTCCGGAAAGGACATATTAGATTTGGACTCAAATCCCGATGAATCTGGTTATACGAGTGTCTCTCAAGATTTAGAAGTAGAATTGTCTGCGGAAAGCTTTGGGTTGAACTAGTACTCGCTGCTTTTAACATTAGTTTCCAGACTCCCTGGAAGAGACTTATCCAGAAGTGTCTGGATTTTTGTCTTAGAAAGCAAAAGCATAGTTGTATATATCTTGCCAAGCTTTGTTGTTCAAACCACTGGTTCCCCTCAAAGTCCCTGTTTGTCTGTCAGTCTCCTTCCCCCTGTTTATGTCCAGTCAGTCCCATTTCTGCAGAATCCCGGACCATCCCACTCGAGCCAAGCCTCCTTGCGAGTCGGAGTCCCGGGTCTCGGTGAGCCAGCCAAGGCTCAAGGGAAACAGCACCCACAAGGAAACACAAAAAGCAGGAGTCACGTTGAGTTTTCAGCAGGTGCCAAGTCAAAGCAACATCTAGCAAATTATATATTTCAAGATCTAATCAACTCGCGATTCTAAAGTTTCTTAAGGTGAAAGCGAATAGGAAGTAGGCAATTATCCTGAAGCCAAATGACAACCCCAAAATAACCCCAGCATTGACCCACATATTTGTGGTCCAAATGTCAAATGCACCAAGGAAAAGGTCTGTAGTCACGTTTCCGAACTTTTCTCCCGGAATCATTACTGAAAGCACCATTCCCGTGAACCCATACCTGAGTGTAGAAATCCATCCAAACCACCTGATCCACACAGGAACCTGGTTGAAGGTAATCATGAACCCAGCGAAAAGGAAGAAGATCACGTTGAACACAGGGAATATGCGCATCATCAAGGACGGGTCTGTGCTGAAAGAAGCAAGAATGTAGCTGAAGGAGTAAGTCAAGAAGACGTAAATCTGAGAATTGAGAGTCCAAAGGCCGAACTGGTTGGCCAAACTTGTGTCGTAGTCCTTGTTATAAAGTGTTGACATGAAGTAAACAATGGTGACGTATATAAAAGACTGCAAGTGCTGCAAAGGGAAATCCGTGATGGTCCTGGTTATATAGTAGGACAGTGGAGTGTACATCTTAGAGAACGTCTCTCTGTTCATGACAAACCTCTCATCTACGGTTGTAAGCAGACCCTTGATTGAAAAGAACGAGATACCAGTGGCCATGAAAAAGATAAATCCCACAATATTTCTCGCGTTCTGATATGTCTCAGCGTCAGTAGCACCGCCCTTTGGCAGGTTGAAGAATAGTCCCAAGATTATCCCTAAGAAGGAGTTCACGAGAAGCATCCCAATGGTGACCTGAGGGTCCCTCCAAGTGTTTAACACAAAACGCCTGGCGAGGTACTTGAACTCTCTAAAGAAACGGATCGGACCTGGAATTGGAGTCAATCTCGTGATCTTTTGAAAAATATTCCTGTTTGGAATGATCTTCATATTTATGGAATCGATATGTTGGTAATCCTCAAAAAGGACCCTTGGATTGCTTGTGTCAACACATCTTAAGTGATTATCTATTGCCTTCTTAACATTCTCGCCATAGACGGACTGCTCGTACGCTTTGCTGAGTTCTTCCAGAGAACTAATAGAGGGAACCTCCAGTCCAAAAAGCTTCATTGAAATGTCATTTTGGGAAACCGATTTTTCAAATTCATAGAGAGGCTCCTCTCCATCCAAGTCAAGTTCCGTCTTTTCTATCTCGGCAATAGTCGCGTCCTCCGGAATGTAAACAGACGAAGAAACCTTTTTCTTGTGCATTAACTCCACCAAGGAAGTTGCATCTATAATGAAGTCTGCCGGGTTATAGTTATCCGGAAAGGGAGTAACCACATCATTGAAAAAAGTAACCACATCCATCGGCGATCCCTGACCCAGAACATATCCACGACTCAACAGAACCACCTTGTCGAAGAGAGAGAAAGACTGGGAACGCGGGGTGTGGATCGAGCAAATAACAATAATTCCGGTTTCATGAGCAAGCAAACTCAGGTAAGAAAGGAGATCATGGGATCTCGCCGCGTCCAATCCCGTCGTTGGCTCATCCAAGAATAAAATCGGAGGGTTCTGGATCAATTCTATGGCTATGCTCAGACGCTTCATCTCACCGCCAGAAATGCTTTTGTTCGAGATCCCACCCACATACGTGTCCTGGACGTGTGTGAGACCCATGATGTCCAGAATCTCCAGAATCTTCTCGTCCCTATCCTTCTTTGGATAGTGGGTAAGTCTCAGCCCCGCGATTATCTCCATAGTCTCCCTAATGGTTAGATATGGAGGAGGGTTGTCATTCTGAACAACTAATCTCGTCAAGTAACCCAGATCTATGTCCGTGAAACCGTTGACTGCCACCGCCCCCTTGATGTAGTAGTTTCTCCCCTTCAGTCTTCCAGACAAGGCATTCAATAGAGTGGACTTCCCAGAGCCTGACGGACCCATTATCCCTATTAACTGTCCAGGAGAAGCCATAAAGTTAATATTCCTCAAAATCGGAGTATGCACCTTCGCAAAGTTTTTCCTAGATACTAAGTCCACAGAAAGGTTTTTCGCCACTAGTGTTACGTGTCTCGATACCTTAACTCCTAAGTTTATATTTACAGACATATCCACGGACTGATCAGTCACGGAACACCTCACTGCTGCTGCACTGGACCCTCCCTTCGCATCGTAAGATGACTGGTCGCCTCCCTTGCTGCTGTTTAGGTCATAGTTGTATGATCCAGTGCCAAAATTGTAGTCCCTCATTTCTATCGAATTCTGGTTCTGCTGTTCTGCACCCTTGTTCTTCGGTGCATTCTGGCTACTGGTATCATTGAAACTGAACTTCGCGACCACCAACCTGACTGAGTAAAAGTAAAGCCTCAGGCGAATTGACAGAGATTTTCCAACTTACCATCGCTGTTCTCGCTCATCTTAAACCTCTAGTTACAAACCGTATCTAAAACACAAATCTAAAAAGAATCCCCGTTCCTCCATGGCCTCTATCTACAGTACCCCACTAGTGAGGGGCGAAACGGTTTGGCGCCGCGCGCCTAATACTATCAGGTCCCTACAACTTTGCGAAATGGGAGAGCGAAAGCAAGGGCGTAAGCTGGACATAAGGGACTCTTCCATTTGCTCTTCTCCTCAGCGCCTACGAGAACCTCCAGGGAACGGTTCTCCCTTAGTCCTGTCAGTTTGTTTACCTGTGCGGAGGTACAGGGAGCGCGGCTGTTGAGGAAAGACAATTGCTTCTGGCACTCAACCTTTGAGATTCACACTTGATTACGGCTTGCGATACTCCAATAGCAACAAATGTTGCGTCCTCTCCGGGAGTTTACCTGGGTTTTCCCCTTGCCTCCTTTTAAAATTTTGTTAGGTTATATGTAGCGCCAATGTTTAAGATCTAATAATAGAAGCCACAAATATTAACGAGTTAGGATTCGGTTCGCAAAACTGAAAGAGCAAAGACGAGAACTAGCTATTTTTCCCATTTACTACGATATTAGTGTCATTGGAGTTCCACTGAGGTCTTTAGGATCACTCTGAATAATAGCTGGTAAAGCGAGAAAATGTTTCTGAATCAAGATGTCCAAGAAAGACTCGAAAAATAGCTCAAAACTAAGGTTCATTATTGAAATTGTCTTCTTCGCTGCCTTATTTCTGGGCGTCTTTGCGAACAAAGACCTGGAGAATCTTACGGAGAACTTGAGAGCGGACCAGTCTCATTTAAACAAAATATTGGATCTAACATTGGAACAGTATAATTACATGTACATGCATCAGGGGAGAAGAGGAGGGAACGGGAAGTGGTCAAACGCTATAGGAGGACTCCCATCTCCCAGAATAGCAAAGAAGTACGTGATCTCTTTCTTGCAATCAGAACCCAGCGAGCTTTTGTTTGGCGAAATTAGTGTGACCTCGTACATCAGAATGTGTATGAATATCATCAACACCTTCCCGAAAATTCAAAATGGCTCCGGGGGAGGTATACTTATTGCAATCCACTCCTACCAGGAAGACGAGCACAACATTGTTCTCGGCTTCTGCACTGAGGCCGGAAACATGTACTTTTTCAACAAGGAAATGGAGAGCATGATAAGAGAATCCTCAAAGCCTAATTCTCTCATTCCTGCATTTTTCAAAGGGGCATTCGATAAGTACGAACCTGGTGGGAACTGGAACGATTTTGTGGAGAACTGCGAGGACATCCTCATTAAATTGAAGAAAAAGCATTCAAAAAGAGACCCGGAGAGCAAATGGGTTAAAATAGGGATTCCGGAAATATCCGATTTTTGTGAGGAGGTTTCTGATGATATTTATCCCAACACAATTGCTGACGAAGGCGAATGGAGCCATATATATAATCTCCAAAACTATATTCTTGAGAGAAAAGGCAAGATGGGTGTTCCCATTCTCGGAATCCCCAAAAAGAGACCACCTTATTATGTGGCCGGCAGACACCAATCTTCAATGTATAGAAAGTGTCTTAGGGCGCTCTGGGACATGTTTCAATATGACGAAGACGTAAATCTGAAGATAGCAGGTAAAAACCAATACGAAACTCTCAGAAGCTTTTGCGACGCTGCCAAAAACTACTACACAAGAAGTGGAAGAATATCAGCGTACCCAATGATCCAAATAGACGAGACTCCAAGGAAGAGGCCAATCCGCAAACAGGAAAAAGGTCAGCTAGTAAAGCAGATACTGGAGGAACAGAGGAGAAGAGACCTTAAGGAAAAAGAGGTCGCCTCGAAACTCAAAAGAAAGTTCTCCGACTCGAGATACGAGAAAATAAAGAGACAGAGAAAGCTGAGGGACCAAACAAGGATGGAGGAAAAAAAGAAAGAAGAGGAGCGACCGTCTCCTGAATTCCCTACTGACGGAATTTTCTCTCCCGAAATTCCCAGTCCCACACAAATTCAGACTCAAGACTCAAAAGTCATCTCTCACACACATAACCTCCCTTCAACGAGCTTCCAAGAGGAGAGCATTGTTGATTATTTCGATCCTGTGAATCAGTCAGAAAACAGCGAGGATCAATATACTTCTTTTGGAATAGAGACCGCTCAGGAGGAGTTGGACAATTTGGGCATTAATGACTAGTGCCAGCGAGCCCTTAAATTAGGAGAAAATCGTAAATTAGGTTACCACATAGATTAAATATACCTTTTATAAGCACTACGTGTCTTTATCCGGTTATTTTATATTTTCGTTCCCGTTTACTTTGCACTGGGAAAAATTCCACCGACGGGCCCATTCTTTCAAGTTTGGCGCAAAGATCTCAATTTACTATTTACTGTCTTTAGAGGATTTTAATTCGGGACATTTGCTGAAAAGCTGAGAGAACAAAAAGAACTGCCATTTACAAAAAGAGAACGCGTTGAACTTTAATATGGGTAAGTTTGCGAATCCACAGGATGCGTTCTTTTCCGCTTACTCGCGAATTTAATTAATAGATCCAAGGTTTAGAGTGAATCTGAGGCCCGTTTTGGACAATTGTAATTCCTTGAATACCCCAAAGATATTTGTTAGAAGTACGAGCGTTGGGAACAATGGACATCATCTCACCAAAACTCCGATCACAACTTACAGAAGTACAAGTAATCATCAAATAGGACCGCAGTTGATAAATACATATAACGGAAGGTTCTACTCGGCCTTCTCTCCGATGAAAATGCACAACAATTTTGTCCTCTGCACGGAAAACAGCTCGGCTCTCCGGTCAGAGAATGAAAACTACCCCCAGATAAGTACGGACAGCAGAATCAACATTAATGAAAGTGACACTATACCCACCTACAGATCAGAGATATACCCCTCCAGTGCGAACAGGGATTTTGTGTTCGAGGAAAACCTAATTAAGCCCGTCTTTACTCACCTGACGTCCCTTCCAGAAAGCAACCTGCCATCCACATCCGCCTCGGAGAATGAAATAAACACCCTAAATTTAGGGAGTCTCAAATCCACAAGCACCGGCATCCAGGAACACCGGATGCTAACACAAAAAAAGGAGAGTCTGCACAGGCTAGACAAGCGTGAGTCTGAAGGCGGAGTTACATTTGAGAACGGATTCCAGGACGAGCTGCTCCTTCAGACTGAAACACATACATCAATGGAAATACTGATAACCCCGCCGGAAAGCTCAGACCTGAAAAGAAGCGACGACTTTTATATTTCTGAGGAAACTGACAGCAGAAGCGAGACTCAAGAGGCCACACTTTTGAGGTTGTTGAATAAAGCCCAAGAAGGCGAAAATCCCCCGGTTACTAACGAACAAGAGACAAACAATACAAAGGCTAGCATCTCCACAAAAACCTCACGAGGGAGTGTGCGATTTAGCCATTTTTGCGCCGCGATTATTAACTGCATTTTTCCCTGGGTCAACTATGGACAATATCAAGATGAGAAACCCAAAGTATACTATGAGGTGCTGAATGAAGAGCTCGAACACCTCATCCAAAAGAAGTAGCCACTTCCTTCACTTCTCTGCTAAAATTATCCTCCCTTTCCTACTTTCCTCTTTTTTAACACAACTTGCATGGTTTAATAGAATTTGCATGTTATATCCTGTTATGGCGGGAATGTTTTTAAGGTATCTATTTTTTGCCTAGAAAGATCAATGAGAGAGAAAAGCCATAATAGATGAGATTTGATGCTAGAATTACTAATGAGCAGGAATAATGCCTTGAGGACTGTGAGCTTTGCTGTTCTTTCCCTGTTGTTGTTTTTTGGCTCTGATGACAACAACTGCGCTTGTTCATCTGGAGAAATAACGAAATTCTCAGAAAAATACATTAAGAAGCTTTCCATTTTACTCTACACCATATTTTCTGAGACAACATCAGAGTGCCAGCTTAAGAGTGTCGATTCCAGTGCGATTAACCCCGGCTTGTTTGAAGAAGTTGGTCTTTTTTTGTGCGAGAACTTTGACAAATGCGAGAAAAAGCTTGTTAAAAAATTCCCTGTCCTCTCGACTCCGTTCAATCCCAATTCAAGAGTTTCAAGTTGCCACAGTATTGCTTACGAAATATGTTGCAGAATAAGGAAGTCCATCTCCACTAACGGTGAGTTTTCAAAGATACTTAATGGCTCAACGAAATACATAGACAAGGAGGACTATGTAGTGACTTCAATGGAGGCAATTAATAGTTTTGGGGATCTGGAGAACGCTCAAATTTCCAGCTACGGCTCCACTTACTCAACCACATTAGATCCACACAGGGGAATAACTAGTTCTAAAGACACAATTAGAGAGTTAAAGTACGAAACTGACTCCGGTGATTCGAAATCACTAGAAAGTCAAGACAGTAGCGAGGACGGAAGCGAAAGTGAAAAAGGTATTAGATATCCAGTTGGCCCTTCTTTTTTCAGCTTTGATGTAAAGTTGGCTCCATTTATGCACTGCAATTCCCACCAGTACATTTACACTTACTACAATAGACGTGACAATGCAAAGTGTCTCGGACTATCGGTCCCACAATTGGAAGTAGTTAGTACCATCCAGTCGGTTTCAGTAAACGTAAAGGGTGTCCCGAAAATTCCTTTGGACATCGCATGTACTGCAATGTGGTTTATATCCCAAAGGTGGGACTACTGTCCACGTGTTTTCATGGAACTTATTCACTTGAAAATGAGGTCGGCAGTCGAATTTTGTGACATGATCACGAGGAAGATTTCAAAAAAAAGCAAATACTTAACCAGATCACTTCCTTTATCAGATTCTTACATGATTTTAAGGGCTTCAAAGATTTTAGAATACGTTGAAACAGTGCTAAAATTGAATGCAAGACACTTTCCTGAATTAGAGATAACCTCTCAGGATGTTGCAAGTATCATTTACCATGGAGAGAGCGACACCTTGGTGAATAATAATGAGGATGAAGTTTATAAAGGATTGACAAAAAACAGACTTAAAAAGAGAAATGAAGATTTTAACGACAGAAGAACGGAATACGGGAACAGGAGGGTTAGTATTGCCTATCCCGTCTATAGGAGGGATAAAAACAACTTCACTAGTGTCTTTGATCAAATAATGTACAACGGAGACGAATACTATGAGGAGGAGAGGGACAATTTGTTAATCCTTCCCCTGGAACTCAGGAGATCTCCAAATTGGACTTCTGACAAGCACCTCGGAAGTTATTCAAGTGAGGTTACAAACCCCAAAACGGTTCTTCAAAGTTACTATATTCCCCCTCCGTCAACTTTTGTTCCAAATGACGTTTCTAATTGGATTACAGGTCCCTGTTGTTGGTTAAAAAACAGTCAGAAACACATTCCTCCACTTTTTGTTTCAATCTCAAAGGATCACGGATATAAACTTCATATTTTAAATGCTTGCGAGGGCGTTTTTGCTTTAATAAATGATTCAGGTGAGTCATGTGCCAATGTACTTGTTTCTGCAATCTTTTTCTCTTATTCTTTGGAAAATTTCTCAATGGCCTCTGACATATGCTCGGAAGTTGCAATTAGAGCAAATCTTCCTTTTTACCCGAAAAAGAGCCTCAAGAATACCATCTTCGGGACAAGTCAGTACAATCTCATTGCTCTTTATGAGGGAATTGTGGTGGCGTTATGTTTGGAGCTCGGGATCGTGCTTGAGAGAGAGAATATTCACAAAATAGTATTCTCCGATTATCCAGTCAACTCTTCTCTCGTTCCAAGAATGTCAATAAACAATCTTCTTTACAGAGCTTTAAAATTGCCGACTGAATTTGGAAAGGTTAGCTTTTGGAAATGGGAAACCAGAATGTACAGCAAATTAAGCAATAAACAGGCAAGAACGATTCTAAGTCAGAGGACAACACAACTTACATTGGAGATAGCACAAGCAACCAACGAAATTGAAATAATGAACGATATTTTGATAAAGAAGGGAATTTTGCACGGGGAAGAGTCGAACAGGGATTCATCTTCCAGTAAGTCAAGTAGGAACGTCAAAAACAACTACCTTCATCATTACAACTATGATTATAAATTGGTGAACATTGACCACATTAAAACAAACATTAAAAAGTTGGAAAGATTGAGATACGATCTCATCTCTGAGAAGGAAAGAATAGAATCTTATATCCAAGCTTTGACAAATTACATCGGTCATAAGATTCATGATGTCCCTAAGGAGTACAGACGGGGAAAATTCGTTCCTTTGTATAAACCAAATGTATTCAAGGTCAACGTTTACGATTCCAAAAGACTGATACAAGGAATTGATGTTTCAAGATCGGTTAGAAATCTGCATCAGATAAAAGACGACGAACCAATAAACGAGAAATTTGATCAGCACTCTTCAAAAATTGAGTACAAAATCAAGAAGTACTACAGGGAGATAGGGGAATGTGCGCTTTTGACAGATAGAGGATTGGAAATGGCAGTATATACACAAGAATTGTTTGATTCTTACTTGAATACCCCACTGGACATTTCAATAGCTTGTTTGATTATACACAAAATGCCTCCTAATTCGAACATCAAAGAGTCTTTTATTCGTTCTGCATTTTCAGTGTTAAACTCCCAAAAGGTATTCATAGATTTCGATAGCTTGGAGTTTGTTTGGTTAAAGATAGTCCCAATTCTCTCTGTTCCGTCTGGAAGACTAAATAAAGCCAAATACTACAGACTGTTGGAAGACTCGGATGATGATTTTGGGGAAGACAAAGAAAATGAGCACGAAAGATTTAAGATTGCTAATCTCAGAGCAGGACAAAACGGTGCAATTTCATTGGATGACGAGATTTCAAGCAGTGAGACTTTGGAGGAAGAAAATAATGTGTTCAAAAGAAATGGTTGCTATCGTGTTTCTGGACCCAAAAACACCTCAAATTCAGTAAAGAGACCCAAGAAAATGGACTATTTATCACCAATTGAAAACAATTATAACAACATTCACGACTTCGACAATTTTTGGAACAAAATTAATTCACTAGATTATGAAACCTCACTTAGTGTTCAGCTTGTTAATGATGAGTACAAAACATTAAAAGGAAAGATTATTACCATAAACAATGAGTTAGCACAGGCGTATAAAAACTTGGGTGCCTCCGTTACAGTAGATAAGGAAAGATACTACACCACCATCATAAATATTTTAGAGAAAGACAAAAAAAAAGTGTTCTCGAGAATTCTACACTTGGCAGGAATTATTGCAGCTGAGGAAGTGAGAAACTCAGAAAAAGATGGATATCTAATACCTAACAACGTTAGAAAACTTGCAGATCTTCATAAAGTGAATTCAATTTCCGAAGCTGAAATATTGAAGCTTAAGTCTGACGATTCAAATAGGGATTACGACAAAAGAATAAAGGAGTTGGAGTATAAAATATCAGAGAACAATTTAGAAATGATGAAAATAATTGAAATAGAGGGAAATGATTTGGAGGATCCGAGGTGGTACTCTGATATAGAGAAGTGTCTCAGCAGCTATATACCATTTAGAACAGAGGTTGAATCTGTGCATCCATCTGCTGGCTTTAATAACTTCCATTTATTTTCAAAGGTTAAATATAGAATTGATTCAAGGGAAAAATGTTCGAGTACGGAGTTACAAATTTACACGCAAATCAGGAAAGATTTAAAAAGGCTTTTTGACGCGATTAATGTTCCGATTGTAAAAATACAGGGAAAAAGATTGGAATTGGTTAATAACTTGGAGCAAATTGATCCGAGAAAAATGATATATTGGGAATACTTACACGGGATGTTACTTGAGAATAAAAAGGTGGGATGTGAATATTTGAAGAAGTTCCTCAAGATTATCACCCCGACTAAAGGTCTGAAAACGAGAGATTTCATTGGCTCACCTTTGTTTATAGTTTGGTGTGCAAATCACATTCAATCTAGACTCGGAAACGAGGATATTTGGAGGAACATTATTGGATTAATTTGGCTTATTTTCAACACAAAACCCTTCAAGCCAAAAGATTATATTTGGAAGAACATTACTCTAGTTTAATAAGTAATTAAAGTATAAAAATAAATTAATAGCTTTTATATATGATAGTTATATTTAAGTAGTAAATCAAATAAATGTAGATTTGTGCTAATTATTACTCACAAAACCAAACATTCATGTCTACCAAATGATTGTGGGTTCAGGCTCACCCTGTTTCGCCCTCGGAACAAAAATGCACTTCTCCACAGTGTAACCCTTGTCAATATACCCTATGAACGAAAATATACCAAAAGTTACTATTCTAAATAACCACATTCCCTTAACTGAATTCCAGAATCTCAAGGCTTTTGACTTTCTGGTTTCTTTAGAGGGCACGGAATATAAGTCTCTGATTGGTTCGTATTTCTGCGTATTTAATGAATAAATGCCTGAATCGTAAAAAATCAAGTACAACTTACCGCTAGGACATCTGTAATAATTTGGTTGAATGCAATTAATCTATTTAGCTCTAAAATTGAAAAGTAGTAGGTGAATGTTGCATCTGCTTGATAAAGAGACTTCCAGGAGAAGTTCGTCGCTGTGGATCTGGCTGCAACATCTCCAATAATGTCACCTGATTTCTCGAGTATATCCATAATGGATGCCACAACAATTGGTTGCTGAAGAGTATAATGAAGTTCCTTATATTTCTTATAACATTCAATATATTGTGAGTGTAAAGCTATGGTGCAAGATTTTTTAAAGTCTTGAGGAACAAGTGTAACTACGCTTTTCCAATCATCAATAGGAATCTCTTCTATTGTGTGAGGTTGTTTTAAGAGCTTATCGAGTACCTACAAATTTTAAATTAAATAAGTTATTAAAGTTGTTAATGATATTCCAAAAATTTCTTTTCAATTGTGTGACTCCAAGTACCCTTAAAAATTCAAGGCACACAATGAATCAATTTTGAGACAAATGATTAAACTTACGGTATCCATTTTCAATACATCACTTTTGTTTTCTAAACTTTTAGATTTTGAGATAAAGCCAAAGCACTTCGAGAGCAAGTCGACCTCTGAGAGATCTTCTGCAACTGAAAGCAAAAAATTTGTGCTTACGGTAATAATGGATTGCCTTTCATCAGTGGATAATTTAACACTGGAATTTTCAAGACCCAAAGAAGTTAAGTATGTTAATTTATCATTTTCAAACAACTCTTCGTCGTCTTTAAGCTCCTTTATAAGTCCCTTAAATTTCCTCACTTGATATGACTCATTAATATTATCAATGTTTTCCTTTTGGGAGGTTATTAACTTGTATTTAACACAAAGCGATCTTGTGTCAGAGAATTTGGAGTTAATTGAGTGTCCAATCCCGTAGATTGCTTTCTTCCAACCGTCAAAAATAACTTCTTGAGTTCTTACTGAACCAGTTTTAATTATCTCCATTTTTCCGTTAAGGCCTTTCTCAACAATTTCTCTAAATCCGCCAAGTGTTGGTGTTTTCGGAGTGTCAATAAACTCGGCTGATTTTTCCTGTTTCCCTTGAGGAATTAAAAACGAGTAAACTACATTAAGTAGTTCAATATTTTGAATTGTCTGGCAAATAGTATTGTACCAAAAGTTGAGAGATTGTTGTTTGAATGGAGTACGACTTCTTTGGACTTGGTTTTGCGTACTCTCGAGGACTTTGAGTTTTCTGGATGCAGTCGGTGGAACAATATTTGAAGAAGATAAGGCCAAGAGAAAAACACGCTCTACAATCTCCAAAAAAATCAGAAAGTTTTCTTCCACCCCTTCGAAGAGTGACGAATATATCTTGATTATTTCGCTCGGATTCAAACTAACATCCGTGAAAGGCTGGAGCAAATAATGAATCCCGTTTCCTAGAAACATATCTGGGAGATTAGAAAGATCTTCCCCTGCCTTTTGAATGATGTTGTGTGTATGAGCGATAATGTCTGCTCTCATTTCCCTCGGAATAGACGAAAGTATTGTGAATACGTCACTAAATTTGTCCATAATTGCATCTGAATTCAGAAAAGGCTCTTCAATAAGCAAAGAACCGTCCTTTGGAAAAGATTCTAACTCTTTTTCATCCAAGGTGGGAAGGGACTTTTGTTTTATAAGGCCCAACATATTTTTAATCTCAGATATATTTGCCTTCGTCAAAACATCACCATCTTTATCTCTAGTCAGAATTATGGAATCGGGGTAGTTCTCAGCAATATTCTTGTTTAAATCATGTATGGTATTCACCTTTTTCACTTTAACTGAATTCATATATATGTCGTTCAATTTTTTGCTCCTTAAGGGGAATATATCCTCTGAAGGTGAAAAAGATTCGATGTTTTGTAAATTTAATACCGTTGAGCCCTCTCCTTTTTGTTGCTTGTAGTTGCCATCCTCAGGGATTGATGAGCTACATATGGTTTGACTAGTATCCACAAATTGTGCAGAGCTGTACAAATCAGATGAAAGAATCCCCGAAATTGCTTCTATCTGCATCTTCGGACCGCTCCTTTTACAAAGTATTTGGGGAATTTCCCCAGACAGGAGAAGAAGTATTAGAAGAATCATCTGAATCGAACAACGCTCTCGAATTACAAGCAAGGTAAAACATTAAATCAAAAACATAAACCAAAATAGAAAATATTTACTTGGTCTAAAATCTACTTCTTAAGGTAGTGAATCCCGCCAAGTACTAAAAATGGCATACGGCGCGTTCGTTAGTGACCATGCATGTCATCCAATATAAAACATTATGTTTTACGATAAAGACTAAAAGAGAGATATAGGAAATTCACGGCTTTTATATTATATAACTAACACTAATCAAATATATAAACCAATATACTCATAAATTCTTAAGTTCCATTGCTTTTCAGATTTGAGATGAATTTTTACTTTAGCAGATGTCTCCGAGTCTTAATACTTCAAGTGAGATTAAAGAGAAATTAGCATGTAATTAGTTTTGCCCCCTTATAAATCTTGGATATAGCGAGGGCCTTCCTGTTTCAGGGGATCCACTTTCTTTTCTGGTTGGTAAAACTGGTGAAACATTACTTATGCCTGTTTTAACGACTCTCCAAACCTCATTAATTGTATGCATCCCTGTCTCACTAACCTCTTCTGAAGGAGCAGCAGTAGTAGTGGTGGTAGTTGTGGTAGTGGTGGTAGTTGTGGTAGTGGTGGTAGTTGTGGTGGTGGTGGTAGTTGTGGTGGTGGTGGTAGTTGTGGTGGTGGTGGTAGTTGTGGTGGTAGTAGTAGTGGTGGGAGTTTCGTCTGGAATAATTATTATTCTCTTTTGCAAAACTGAAATAGAGGTTGTTGTAATAGTTGTTGTGGTAGTAGAAGTAATGGGAGTTCTGTTGGGCATAATAGTTAATCTCCTTTGTAAATGTTGAGTCGAGGCTGTAGTGGTAGTGGTGGTAGTGGTGGTAGTGGTGGTAGTAGTGGTGGTGGTGGTAGTAGTGGTGGTGGTAGTAGTGGCAGTGGCTTCTTCCGTAGTCTCTGTTTGTGTTTCAGATTCATGATCCCCGTCCAAAATAAAAACGTAGGAGCCGCTTCTCTTCCTGGGACCGCTCACGACTTGTTTATCTTTGGAATCGCCACTAACAAGATACGTATAGTCACCCTCAATGTTGGTAGTCATAATTTCAGAAGACTTAAGATCCTCGTCATCAGACAGCTTCATGTCTTTGTAGAGATGTTCGATGGAACTGCATGTGCAACCGGTATCGACCTCGTGGGACACAGACGGGCAGTTGCAAGTCTTAACTGTAAATGTGCCAGAAAGTTCCACGGGAGGAGGATTAAATGAAGGGAGTTTCTCCCCATGCAAAATGGCCTTGTTTTTGTCTTTCTTTCCAGAACACTCACAACAATTACTTACGTGTTGACATGATCCACATTTGAAACATGAGGAACACTTGTGCTTGAATGAATGCGAACCCACAGACGAAGACGACAAGGAACCGCATTGAGCATCATCATCAGAATCATCTTTTTTGTTATCAACAGATCTAAGTTTTCTGTTCTTTGCTCCCTTTTTAGAGGAACAACACGCGCATCCTTTACTAATACAGCTGGAGTCCCCATCCTCGCAGCATTTACTACACTTGCAGGCTTTAGTCGCAAAACATGAACAGTTTCCATTCTTACAACACTTACCCGAGTTAGATGAACAACATTCACCGCCACATATTCCAGATAAGCAGGAAGCTGACCCACATGAAGAACTGGCTGACCCACATGAAGAACTGGCTGACCCACATGAAGAACTGGTTGACCCAAATGAGGAACTGGTTGACCCAAATGAGGAACTGGCTGACCCACATGAATTGTCCTCGCTGCCATTGGATTTGTTACAAGAACCACAGCAAGATCCAGAAGACGAATCCGCTTTTCTATGCTCAATGGCACGACCAACTGCATGGTTGCTTGAGTTGTTACTAACCTTGTCATCACTCTCATTATAAACATAAATAACATCGTTAACCTCACTATATGGCTCGGCAAATGCAATATCACTGTTAAGTAAAAGCAGGCCCTCTCTTGCGGATTCATCAACATCCTTTTTATCGCGTTCCATTCGAGAGATTGCATTCTCGGTGAGCACAATGTTCTCGAGAACTGCAAAATTTGTCATTAGTGTGATTGGGTAATCTGTATTGTTGTTTACAAACATAAGTTCCTGATTTTCAGAGACCTCAGGAATTAGCAACATATATGTACCGTTCTGAAGAGATACACAAGGGGCCAGTTTTTTCGTTGAAGATATAAAATTCTTGGCACATTCATCATCAACCCCAAGGATTACTTTAGTGTACTGTTCCTGTGTAGCGAAACGGTCAGGGAAAATTTGGCAGTTAGGTTCTATGTCCCCAGGTATAAAAACGTTTTTTTCCACAATTGTAGTGGATAAAGCCAATTTAAATATTGCCGTTAATATGAAGAGTCGTAAAGCTCCTTTCATTGTTCCCTCTATTAGACAAGCCGAATAAAAAACTGATTGTGGCTTCAGATAAAAAAGTACAAACCAACTATAAATATTTGAGGGCAGTTAATGCATCTAATATATAAGTTCCTTAACTGTTACCCGACCGTATTTATTTGTCTATTCTATAACTAATTGCTCCTCAGTAGTGTTCTTAGTTCGAGGGACATAAACAACTTGGACAAGCTCTGTCCCAATTACCGGGCATACCATAATTAGTTCTCTTTTATATTAGGCCCCTGTCTATTTAAATTAATAATGTAACATAAACAACTTAACGTATTTATAAGCAAGAACATACGAATAGTGGATACCTGACCAACGTGTCTCTACCGCCAACAGGTGCGCTAGGCGGTAACAGGAGGAAAAGAAAAAACAATAGCTATAAAATAGTTAGAAATTCAACTAGAAAAATTGACCAAAAGCTCCCATTCAAGATGTTCTACCGCCACCTACAGCAAAGACAAATCTAGATAAGTTGACTACAAAAGAATCAACAAATTACTCATCCTTGACAAAGGTAACGATATCGCCTTCAGTATCGGACAACAATTCAGACAAAGTCCTACCATCATCATCGGGAATAGCCTGCCCGACGGAATCGACAGTTGGAGCTACTGAACTTGTAATAGGTATAGTGATTTGTCTCCCATCGTAGTCCAGTCCTTCTGCTTCTTTCCTCAAGGACTCCGGATCGGTCGCGAATGGACCCAAGAGCGGATGGTACGTGCCCGCACCGTGAATTTCTGTTCTATAGAGTTTGTGTCTCTTTGATATCTTGCTATCGAGATCATGGACACCAGCAGTGGTGGTGGTGGTAGTTGTGGTGGTGGTGGTAGTGGTGGTGGTAGTGGTGGTTGTTGTTGTGCTAGTGGAAGTTGGGGTGGAAAGAATACCGTCTTCTGAACCCAAAAGGGCCGGCGAAGCGACTTCGTATGTGGTGTAAGCGCTGGTAGGAGAAGGAATATCATCCAAGTCAACAGAGATCGGTGAGGGAACTCTTGGAGTAGTAGTAGAAGTGCTGCTTGAAACTGGGGTTTCTGGTATCGATCTTGAAAGAGAGAATACTGCAGGAATATCCCCAGTGAGGATCTCGTCTTCATCAGAACCTTTAGAATTATCATCAGTAGCAGGCAGAATAACTTCCGAGGCGCCAGAAACTGGAGACTCTGACACTCCAGTAACAATTCTGGTCTTTCTTCCTTTTTTATCACTCTTTTTGGCTGAGCTTCCACATGAACCATCCTCATCAACATACTTGATTGAACCTCCACATGAACCATCCTCATCATCACCAGAATTCGATTCGTGTGTCTTTTTACCCACTTCATCCTCATCAACATACTTGATTGAACCTCCACATGAATTATCATAATCATCTTCATGTTTCGAGGCATCTGACTTCCCTTCATGGTTAACCTTCTTTACTGAACTTCCGCAGGAACCTTCTTCTTCATCATTATCGGCAGTGTGTTTTGCCTTCAGTTTATCCCGAGGTTCCACCTTGCGTAATTTTGCTTTCGGTGAATTCTCTTTGGAAGACATTGCACCCTCAGTCTTCACACTTTTGTGCTTGTCCTTGCTCTTCTTGGATGAGCTTCCACAAGAACCTTCTTCGTCATCACCGGTGCCAGACTTGTTTTTCGGACTCATGAACCTTGTCTTGAATTTCTTGGCAGAGCTTCCGCATGAGCTCTCGTCGCCATCATCGCCCTCGGACACTTCAATTTGAGTAAGGGATCTAGTAAATACTCCAGGGTTGGTATGAACCGTTTCGAGCCCGTCTTCATTAGGAACTTCTCTAGATTGGTTCTCCATCTCCATCTCCCTCTCCTTGGCCAGTTTCTTCACCTCTCTTTCTCTCTCCTTTTCTGCTCTCCTTGCTCGTTCTTCCTCTTCTTTGCGTAACTTCTCGGCCTTCTTCTCCGACTTCCTCCTCTCCTTTTCTCTTCTCTTGGCCTCTTTCTTCGCTTTATCTTCCTCTGTGCTGCCCCCCACACAGGTAGAGCTCGAAGTTGAGCCGTCCTCGTCGTCCTCGGATTCACTTCCTCTAGATGAGCTTCCACAACAGCCATCTCCGTCTTCCTCGGATCCGCCTTTCTTGGATGAGCTTCCACAGCAACCATCTTCATCTTCTCCGTCAGAAGACCTCTTTCTACCGAATTTACTTTTAATTGATGAACTTCCACAACAGCTATCTCCGTTCTCCTCGGATCCGCCTTTCTTGGATGAGCTTCCGCAGCAACCATCTTCATCTTCTCCGTCAGAAGACCTCTTTCTACTGAATTTACTTCTAATTGATGAGCTTACACAACAGCCATCTCCGTCTTCCTCGGATCCGCCTTTCTTGGATGAGCTTCCACAACAGCCATCTTCATCTTCTCCGTCAGAAGACCTCTTTCCACTGAATTTTCTTTTAATTGATGACTTTACACAGCACTCATCCTCCTCCTCCTCAGATTCGTCTCTGTTAGACGAACTTCCGCAGCAGCCATCATCTTCGTCTTCTTCTGATTCAATCTTCGCCTCAACGGCAACAGACTTAGAGTCTTCTGATAACCCTCTAGACTCTATTGGTATTTTGATTTTTATCTCTGGATCGTGGATAACGAACATACATGAAAATATAAGTGATAACTGTCTCTCGGACATATTCGGATTTAAATGGAAGCCATTTGAACAATCAACACCGTTTTTGTTTTTATAAACATGTTTCTTCTCGGCCTTTATAAAGCGAGAAAATTTCTCGTTTGCAGACATCCTCGGACTTGTTCCCAATTTAACCAAACTATTGTGGAACTCACAGAAGGATTGGCCTCCGAATGGAGTGACTGTTGGATATATACAGTCAGCAGAACTGTGCTTGAGTATAGGAGTGATTACAAGCTTACCGTCTATATGAGAAGGCTCATACTTGAGGACATTAATTCCAAAGAGGCCAGAAGATGATTTTTTTGAGTGGGTTCTGTACAAGAAGGAAAATCCGAGTTCCGCAAATAAGGTATAGATGAGATCTCCACTCCCAACTACTACATCTGAATTCTTATCCTTCTCTGGAAGCGCTACTCCTGTAACAACTCCCTCGGAAAGTGCCAGTAGCGTAAAAGATGTCTTATCCGCACATTCACCATAAAGAATAATATCTGATCTTGAAAATGACTCACCTAAGGCCAAAACATAATTCAGCTTGGCTTTACAAGGTGAAGTAAATGAATAGGTATGTTTTTTGACATCATTGGAAAGCACGGTTCCCAATAAGGAAAAAAGGAAGAAATATAAAATCTTCATGGTAAATAATAGTGAAACGTATATTAAGTACTGTTACGGAAATTAACAACTTCGCCTGCTTCCTTTACACCGTCCCTAACTCATTAAATATTTCACTTATTTAATTATTTCTCACGTTTTGTCTCTAATAATTATATTTATTTAAGGGAGCAATAATTTACAGGTACCTACAGTTATAGATCATGGGTTAAATAGCTAGGTGCCGCCTAACTTCGAGACAGATAACCGAGAGCAGTTTATTATCATAATGTATAAATAAATAGTTTTTGTATCCTTATTGTTGCTATTGTACATATCCTATTATTATATATCTTTTTTAAAGCTTTGTTTGAAATTTCATTTAACGGTTTTAGTATTATTTTAGCCGGTAACACTGTAGAGGGTAAATGGGATAGAAGGCGGTTAACTAAAGTGTTTGGAAATGCCAATTCCTATACACATTGTACACTACAAAGGATGGGGCGTTAAATTGGTGGGAGCAATACAAGTAAAAGAAAGAAAGCAGATAGGAAAGTGAAGGAAGGATATACGGTGTGAAATTTCATTGCCCTTTTGTGATGAATAACGGAGGTCCAGACGGAGAGAAGCGGAAGTTTAAATGCTTGAATTAAATAACAGCTCTACCTATATACGATTGATGGGAATCTACACCTATTATAAATATTCCCTGTTTCTTGCTCTGCTAAATACTTTTCAATTTGTTGTATCCTCTTGTTTCACGTCTAATACACATTAACACGCTACATTTAATGGTTGGTTCTCTTTTGTATCTTTATTTTTTGAACTCTTTTTGCAGCCTTCACGGTCCTTGTCGCTTCCTGTTTCACATTTTGCCTTCTCACAACTGTTCTTCTTTGGAAAGCGAATCCAATACTCATAATGTGGTGTTTTTCCGGAATTCGTACGGCACTCCCCGCCCAACTTAGATAACTTCTTGGTTTGTTTTTCCCGTCGTTCCTAACGTCCTCTAAGATCGCAAAGTCAACACAGACAGCTCTCAGATTTTCTCCGCTCCACGAACTCACCTCCCGCGCGTACTCAGGATAGTTAGGATTTGAGAATTTGAGTAGTCTCTCTTTTGAATCTTTAGCAAGGATCTCTATGCTTGCAGGTACAAGGAAATCATAATGCTTTGTGCTCCTCGAAACTAACTCTGAGTTGTTCTTTATGTAACCTATCTTTATTGTTCCAATTTCTCCAGGCGCGCTGTATGCCACTGGTCTAGAAGGCTCTCCAATTGTGATTGTGGTTATTCCATCACTACATATTAATGTGAGAGATCTAATTTGACCAAGGGGTCCCAAGTGTTTCTGTTCTTTAAATGGAGGAGGCATATTTAACGTACCATTTTTAAGTATTTCATATTGACCATTATCACCATTTTCCACCGTACTGTAACCAATTCTCTCAATGTGAGTCCCATTTGGACACATAAAGGTGGCGGAGAATCCGGGATATTCATATCCATATTTAGGTGGTGTTGTCATGTCACACGTGGATATTACCTTATTTCTGTGTATTTGTGGAATTCCCGTTTGAATGTATCCTCTATAGGGCATTTTTACCAAGGGACTTGGCTTCTCGAAATAAGCTCCGAATGAAGTAATACTAAACTCATTTTTGACTATTAGTCCCCCACTTAAATTCAAAAGCCCTACACAAACACCTTTCCAGTTTCCTCCTTTCCAAATTTTGGATTTCAGTGCCTGTTTATCCTTCAAATTTATGGAATCCAGCGCCTCCTCTGCTGATTTGTACTGCTTACTTCCGGAAACATCAAACTGAAGTGTTGAAACTGGAAAGGATTCATGTACTATTTTAAATGAAACAGGATCTCCTGGAAGTGATTTTAACAATTCCTCAGTCACGTTTATAGTGTTGTCTTGGAGCAAGTTTTTTTTAACCTTCAATATTTCATCATTAGTCAACGCTCTATATCCCATGAAAATTTCATTAGCTAACATATTTTTCTGTGAGTGAGTTGTTCTAGAATCCGCTCCGACTTTAAGTGTTGACCTTCCATCACTACAAAAGAACTTTAAGGCTACAATAGAGCCAGAAATACCCCTTTTTTCCCCAGATCTGGAGTTGTATACGTAACTAGAACCTCTAGAAACACTCCATGAAGCTTCTACTCTGTTTATTATACTACTTCCTGGGCACTTAAAGTTAATTGCTCTAATTAGGGTTTTCTTACTCTTTGATTTAAGCTTTCCAGAAAGAATTATATCGTTGACATGCTTATTAAAAAGTAATTGGGATCTTGAAGAATGTAACATGCCGTCACACTCGAATCCTTTTGTATCTGCATCTACAATTCCATTTCCTTCCGTAGAAAAACCGTGACTCTCGCTTATAGAGGTTTTTGTTGTTGGGTTAAAGGGATACTCAAAGTTAAAACCTATGTTCCCAATAACTCCATCGGTTTTAATATCTATACATACTTGTGTTAGAACTCCATTTTCCCAAGTCTTTTTGCTGCCAGAATCAGGAGGATATTTTTTTGAAATATATGAGATGGTTTCGTTCTTATTTTTCTGTGCTAGGCTAAATGCTGAGATGGGTAGGTTGAACTCAGGGATGCGAACAGAATTGGAGACAAAGTGTTTAGACCTTGATATAGAAATGGATGAGATTAGATCATATAAAATTTCGCCACTTTTGGGTTCTATTTGGGATATTTGACTCGTTAAAATATTATAATTTTTTATTTTATTTTTGAGAAAAAATGTTCCTGAAAGGAGTTTTATTCCAGACTCCGTTCCCAAAACAAAATAAGTCTCAAATCCTTCACCACAATTAAACCTCATGCTATCAATTCTACCAAATTCTATTGATTCAAGAAGTTGTATGCTTTCAATGGACGTCCCTGGTGGACATTTTAATGAACCCTGAAAAGATCTTAGACTACTTCGTAAATTATCCCTTACTATTTCTGTATCTTCATTAAGATAAGAATTAGAGCTGTATTTTGAAACTAACCCTGAGAAAAGCATATTACAATTGAATGTCCCATTTTTTGAATTCTTTTCCACTTTTATTCCAGGTGTCATAAAAATTTGTCGATAAAAGGGTTTAACTATTTTTGATGTTTCAAAGCCAAAACTGGCAAGTAGAAACGAACCATACATCACTCTCCCACATATACCTCGAAAAATATCCCCTGAATATCCTTTTCTTGCGTCTATTGCACTTGAGGGATAAACCTCAGGCAATAATTTTAAAATATTACGTGTTTGAAAATCAAAATTAGTGTACTCTCCAACATCTATGAATATTGGCCCGAATGTATACCTTTCTACATAATCAGAAACAGTGGGTCCCAAATTATCTCCATTTTTGCCTTCAAGTATTGCTTTTATCTTCAACTTTCCTGTAGAATATCCCAAAAGCACAGAATTAATGTTTCCAAGCATAACATCTGCTGTCCCAAGTATCAAACTCTTTTCCGCAGTTTTTTTAACCAAATCCAAAACCTCACTTCCAATAAGTTCAGGAGAAGAAACCCATTTTTCGACTCTGGGGATTTTGTCCAATATATTCCAACTAGTTGAGTTTGACAACGGTTGGCCAATAGAAAAGGAGGTAATGTAGTCGCTGCACAAAAACTTTAACATTAGTATCTCAAAATTATTAACAGTTTTGTATTCACTCGTGTAAAATTCGCTTTTATGACCAAGGTTATCTATTAAGGAATAAAATCCGTTGTTATCCCAATTTTCCTTCTCAAAAAGTATTCCACTAGATTTTAATATCTCATCTGATATATTTTTCAGCGTATAAGAATTAATTCTGTCTCCTAAATTCATGTTAATCCCGATAATCCTCCTTCCTTCAGGACAACTTATGCGAAAATTAACATCTTTAGATGATGAGGTCCCAACTCCAGAAACGGAGGAGCATTCACTATTATCTGGAATTCCAAGATTAACGTTTGGAACTCCAGTATAGACAAAACCGCCGTACTGAACCCGTGCCAAAGGTCTTTCCATGGAAAACTGTAGTATCAAATTACCAATTACAGGAGCAACGAATTCTGAATTCTGTATTATTACTGCACAAAGTTTTGTTGGCTTCTCACCCAAAAAGGTTCTAGATCTAAGAAGTTGGTCCCCAGAAGGGATAAAGGAAAGAAGTAGTTCGGAACCTTTTGGGAGAGATGCTTCCTTGACAATTTGAAGGAGCTTAATTATTGGTTTTTCGGGATCGTACCCAAAAGCAACCTCATTTATTCCTCCTTTATGATACTTTCCAGAAACTCTATCAGATACAAATTTCTCAGAACCAAGCAAAATAAATGATTCATTGTCGCTGCAAATAAATCTTATTCCTGTAATGTAGAGTCTGAGGGAATCAGTTGTGTATTCTATTCCGCTTATTTCATGGCCATTTGGACACTCGTAAAGGACAGCCTTTGGAGTTCCAAATGAAATTAAATCATTGAAAGGAACTGCAGTTGGCTCACACACGCTCCTTAAGAAGCTGTCATAATTATTTACCTCTGTTTTCCCCTTTCCTTGTGAATAATAACCATCAAAGTTCGAACCTTCAACAATCTGTGAGCAAAATACAAAGAAATAAACTGAAAAGAGGAATACAAGCAAAGAAGTATCTCTCATACTTTGCTATTTAGGTTATAGTGCACGGCTTTCTCCGTTCATTAAGTTCCTCTGATCAATGTTTAATTATTTTATTAATTACGTTTACATGTAATCTTTTTGCAACCTATTTGGCGCCATAGATCCACGTGGCTCCTACGTTTATTTGTATTTCATACAAGCAAACTCTTGAGGTAGAAGGTAACAAAAGAAATAGCAGGCGTAATGGTAATTGGAATAGTGTGGTAAACAGTGTCTGTTGGGTTTGCTGCTTTCACATAATTTATATCGAGAAGGAATGATGGGTATTCCGTTAAACAGTTACATATGAAAAAAGGAAATAAGATTCAATATAAAAGATAGGAAAGAGGAAAAGTAAACATTGATACGAAAGGCAAGGGTATTTGGAAAATGACTCCGTTGGTGACATAATACTGAAAATGATCAATAAGGACGGGTAGATAGGTGTAATACAAAAAACTCTTTGTGCGTTCCCGCCAGAATAGCAGTGAATTGCTGAGCATGGACAGAAGTAAAAGCATTTGGATCAAATATATAAAAATGAGGTTTAAAGGAATTTGTTGGTGAAAGCAAGTCATATTATTTACAAATTGGAGTTTTCATTACTTCTTTGCAGTATATTTTAGGGATTGAGCCGATAAATGTCAGAAGGCAGTGAAACTAAGTTATAACTCAAAGAACCAACTCAAGGGAAAACGGTTTCTCCAAAACAATATAAATACGTACTAAGTGGTGATAAACACAGTATATTGTTAGTGAGCAATAGACCTGCAGATAGGTTTTCTAGCGTTATCAACTGTTTTAAAGACATCAAACCATAGACATATACTAACAAAGCGGGATAACTGCAAACTGGGATTAGTGGTTGGTTTACCCTCTGAAATATTTTTTAAGGCTATGACGCTCTGGAGGAGATTTCCCGGGCTTTGAGAAGACAGTGGTTAGTTTTTTCAATAAATATATTGGGATATTATTTATTGAAATTGAGTTATAAATGAGAAACTTAAGTTTTTTTTTCCTTTCGTTAGTCTTTTGTATTTACTTCTCCTATGTTATTGGAGAAGGTGTTAGCCAACATGCGAGAAGCGTTTTAGCTCCTGAAGTTGATTCTGCTTCCTCATCGGAATCTCCAGAAGGTATCAAGGAGAAGGCTGAAGCTGAGGCAGAGGCAGAGGCAGAGGCAGAGGTAGAGGCAGAGGTAGAGGCAGAGGTAGAGGCAGAGGCAGAGGCAGAGGCAGAGGTTGAGGCCGAGGCTGAGGTAGAGGCAGAGGCGGAAGTTGAGCCTGAAGTAGGAGTTGAGCCCGAAGCAAAAAAGAGTGTATCAGAAGTATCTGTAGCGAGTGAGAAAGAAACAATCGCAGGAGAGTCAGATAAAGAAGTTAGTGGTAAAGGTGCTGAAGCGGCTCTAGCAGAACAAATAGAGGAACCTTTGGTCGAGTCTTCTGATGAAGAGCAACACAATCCAGAGGAAAGTCTGCAGCTTTACAATTACACAGTTCCTTTGAAATTGGCTTGTGAAACAAAAAAGTTAATTTGCCATAATCTTTCGTCGAGTGCCATTACAATTCAGGGTTCGAGAGCTGGATCTGCTTTATTTGCATCTTTTGACGCTTCTTCGATTAGAGCAGCAAATATTTCATCAGAAGATGTTATTCACGCCTCGTTGATTGTAAACAAGATAGGTGGCTCTAGATCTCTCCCAATCAGAGTTGATATCCTTGATCTGGAGGCTAACTCTTCTAAAATCTCCAGATCATCCGTTTTAGAGACGGTCAAGACTGTACTTCCAAGAACACCGAATTTACCAGTTAACATAGACGTGACAGCAGCAGTTAAGAGTCTCATTGGGAATGCAAGAGACCAAGAGAATATTTCATTTTTGGTTTCTGCGCAATCTAGGACAAGATTTGGTGACATTTTAACATACCCTACAAAAGACTACCCTAATGGTCTTTCACTGGAACTCATGACTGTTAGACTATTCCAAGACAGCAAGGAACCAAGATCAGTTGAGAATTCTGAAGAGTCAGGTTTAGCTCAAAGCAAGGCACTTGCTTCCAGCATATCCTCTGGTTTGAACTTCTACATAGCTTCGGGTATTCTCGTTACAGTTATTGTCGTTGCCGTCGTGCTCATGTTTATGTAGACGCTTCGTCGTTTTGAAAGGATCTTTTTAGGAAGGATGAAATTTTATACAATTCAACATCTTCTTAAAGAAGCACTTGCATTTATTCTGGAACGATTCAAGATTCATTTCACAATGTGGATTCTGATTCAGTTTCTAGACAAAGAAATTCTGAACTATGAATGACGCAAGATGAAAAACTGTTTTATTCGTTCAAAGAATAAAAAGGCTTTAGTTTCAGATTTCCAGTATAAGCCACTACTCTATCTGGCGATTTTAGATTATGAAATTTACTATCCTTTTAATTTCTATTTATCAGAATTTTTAAATACCGACTAATTTGTGTGTTTGGGTTGTATACAAGTCACAGTGTTGTTCGTTTTGAACGGGTGACTGGGTGCGTTGTTTCTTGATTTACATACTCAACTTTGATCTCACTCACCTGCAAATGTTGAGAGGGGATTTAGGGGCATTCTGATCAGAACGGTCGGGATAATTCCTAGAGGAAACTACTTAACGCATACAGATTTGAGCAAGTCTAAGACAATGTTCAGAGAAGATATTTGCCACTTACATGAATCCAGTGGCATCTACGCGTCAAAATCACTTTCTACTCTTCTATAAACCCTCAGGTATGTCGTACCTATTGCCCGCCAAACACTAGATAATCTTTTAAGTGAAAAAGACGAGAATAAATCTTTCGAATACAGATCAGGCAACAAATAAAAAAGCTGATAAGAAAATTAGGAATAGAGTTAAAATAAAGGGTTTGAATACAACAGATTTATTGCACAAACTATGGAAATTGCGCTCAATGTTCGCAGAAACTTAAACCGAGACCTTGCAGATGCGATGAAATTAATAGATGCGCCCGCCCAAGATCAGCATAGAACAGTGAGGGGTGATTGGGCTCATCGCCTTTTATAGATCTCCAGAATATTGAGATTTACTTTTAGGAAATTGGGACAGGAAAGCATTAATAAAGGTGGAATAGGATTTAGAATAATTAAGGAGAATCTTGCAATTTTTTGAGGTTCAATCTAGAAAAGAAAAGATGGAGAGTTACAATAAGCTGTTTACAAACAGCAAAGCTGCTTTGCTAGCAGCATTATGCTTTGTATCAGCAATAGTATCAACATATGCTGCAGTTGGTGGTTTTCCAACAATTGACTATGTTTCTGCACCATTTAACCAGTATGCGCCGCAGAAGCCAAGTTTAGATGAACTGGCTACAAGAGGGGAATTGGAAATGAGCAAAGCCTTGGCAATGGAGTATTTAGGGCATCCACAATACACTGGATTGAAAATTAGAGAGTTGGCTGATATGTTCAAGAAGGAAGAGAGAGAAATTGAATATCAAAGAGCCACTAAATTGGAAGTCGAAATAGCAAAGATATTATTCTGGAGAATGAAGACAGACAGAGAGTTGGCTGCATTTGATATTTCTCTTGATGTGTTGGAAAGAGTTGTCATTGAATTGTTTCGTAGATATGGATTTAGCATAGCAGCTTGCCAGGCCTTGTTGGTTAATAAGGGGGTTTCCGTCGAGAAGTCACTCGACTATTGTCACAACTTGGAGCCATTTGCTCTTTTGGAGTGTCACGCATTAACATGGTTGGACTTTTCAGTTGTAATGGACATAAAGTTTAGAATGAAAAGAAGAGGAATGTACCTCGAGACAAGAGACATTTGCAGACTCGTTGAGAGAGTGAAACCATCGTTGATTCCAAAGCCAGATAAGAAATCTATTTTCGGAAAATGTCAAGTTGTTATTAATAGCGAGTTAATGAAGTCATATGGTATAACAAATATAGATGCAGATTTAATGTGTACTCTTATGGATTACACAATTCAGGAACCATGCGCTGGACTATCAAAGGAGGAGTTATCTCAAGTAATGAAACTGGGATTACATCTTGGACAATTCTTGTATCCAAGACTTTTCCCCGTTTTCTTTGCGGATTTGTGTACTGCTCGTAGAATGATGAGACGTGGTCCAAGTAGAGAGATGTGTAGAAACTCTCTTGTAAGAGCATTAATAGAGAGGGCAGACGAGTTGGGAGAATCTGTTGTAGCAAGTCAATGGCCACTTTATACCGACATCTGGAGAGCTTGTGCTTATGTATATAAGAGAAAGGCAGGAAAGGCTGAGAAATTCAGATTAGACAGACAATTCCCAATGATAGCATTTGGCACTGTTTGGTCAGACAAGCTTTTCCGTGGGAGTGACAGGCTGTATGTGCCGTCTCCATTTGCACATATTCATGGAAGAACAGTTGAAGAGGCTCCTGAAGAATCAGAAGGAGCCGTTGATTTGGGTGAATCTGAAGGTGACTTAATGCAGGCAATAGATTTGGGGTCATCTTCGGAATTAGAATTGGGATCAGAGAGAGATATGTCAGAGGGATTGGATCTTGGTTCAGAAAAGGATTTGGAGTTAAGCAGTTCCCTTGGAGAAATTTCTCTTGGAAGTAGTGAGAGTGATCATCTTTCAATGGATACATATGCCGGGTCTAGAGGCAAGTATGCAAAGTCTAAATCAACTGCTCCAAGAGAGAAATGGATACAAACAAAGGAAAGACTTTCAAGTACTCCAGATAAATACTTATGGTCGACAAGGCAAGCAGTTGCATTGAACAGTGTACAGAAAGCATGGGGACAAATTTTGTTTTCACTTTATAGTGACGCTGGAAACAAGGCATATAACATTGAAGATTTTGAGCTAATAGCAAGTAGAATTGATCCTGCAAATGTAGCTAAATCATGTGCCAGGCTTATTTACGCAAAGATTAAGAGATATCCAGGAACACAAAAGGATGGTGAATCATCAAGATTTTCAGAATCTACAATAGCAAATTGGTGTGCGGCAATAGACGGTTCTAGAAGTGTTGCTTGCCAAACTCTCTCAACACCTGCATTCATTTGGTCAAAAGAAATATTGAGTGTACTCACTTCTTTCAGAGACGAGTCCCACTTTGCTATTGATTTAAGAGATGTTTGCAGAGTAATGTCAGCAATGGAGCCATGGACATTCACAAAAAAAAGTGGTTTTACTGCCAGATGTTTGAAGAAATTATCGGAGCCTATGAAATCATCAAAGCATTCTAATAAAGTTTCATTTGTGGAGAAATATCAACTTACTGAAGAGGAGTCCAAACAGTATTGTGTATTGATGAAACCTGCAAATCATAAATCGTGTCTTAAGCTAAATTCATCTGACTTAGATCTAGCTTATAAATTGGGTTACAGAATGGGTAAAATATCAAAAGGTAACAAAAAATTGCAGATAACATATGATGCAGCATGTAAAGTTGTATCTAGAGTTGGAAGAGATGGTACTTCTGAGCATTGTATACTGGCAACTGCCGAGTTTGTTGGTTTAATTGCGGTTGATAGCGAAGTTTCAGGAGTTGAATTTGAAAAAGGTGTAACTGAGGTTTGTGAGAAGCTATTCGAGGCAAGAGAACCGGAAGAAACAGCAAGAGTTGTTGCGGAAATTATTACTGACATCTACTCTGATATTGCTAAGAATATGCCACCGGAGTCACGTGATTTTGAGTCTATTAGAAGGGTTATTGTTGGTGATAAATTAGTGGAGGAGACAAGAACCGTTGGAATGCCAGGATATATTGAAGACAGAGGATTTGGAAGATTTTCACCAAGGGAAAGATATGGTAGGTTGTATTCATCATCGTATTTTAAACCAGCAGAGACTGAAGAAGGTGGATTCTGGACACCATTTGGTGTAGACCCCAATGTTTATAGAAGACGAGTTGTTTCTGGACCCGGTGGAGGAGAGGAGAAGTTTGAAGGAGTTGTTGGAGAAGGATTTGTCATGGGCGAGGAATGGGTGAACATCAATCAAGTTTCTTTTAAAAAGTCATTGGCAGAAAAACTTCGTGAGGAGTTTATGAGGACTGCTCCTGCATCCAAAGTTGTTGACCAAAGTAATATTCCAAACTTCGACAGGTTAGTCGAAAGCATTGATTTGGCCCCGAACGCAATTTATGTAAGTTGTGTAAAGGTTTTGACCAGGAATAGAGTTCGCTCAGAAGTTGCAGAGATTGTTTGCAAGAGAATAGATCCATATGCAACCCCTGCCTGTCACGGATTAATGGTTGTGTTATTGGATCATGCAGAAAGGATACATCATTATTTGACATCTATGGTAAGGAAGGAGGCATTTGATCTTTCCGATATTTGCAAGGTTATTTATGTACTGAACCCATTATCAAATTCCCTGGCTGAGATAGGCTTAACTGCAAAAACTTGTGTCAGTGCACCGATAATGTTTTCATTACAAAGAAAATACTCGTTAAACAACAACCAAATGACGAAACTATGCTCCAAACTCGACTTTACAAGAACACAGTCATTTGCAAGACTAAATTCTGACCAGAGAAAGAGAGTTATTTCAGGTTCAAAGGTGGTGTCAAGATTGTTAGCTGACAAGTACCAATCAGTATATCAGACTCATTCCGGTGTATTTTGGGCTAGAAACATTCCAAGAGTTTCAGTTGAAAATGTTATTAATTTAGTTTCGCATACTGGCGAAATAACACCTGTTAAGGAGAAATGCGAGTATGAGTGTCAAGAAGATAAACCATTCTTCATCCACGTTGTGCAAGACACTGAAATTTGCATGGCTACATGTATGGCAGATGCAGACTTGGAAGCTCAATCCAGAGCCGTCGGTACTCAAACTGATTTACCTGCTGGTGGTCAAAGAGGTCTGAGACCACAATATTATTATGATCGTTATGGATCCACTGAAGATCGCAAGTTAAAAAAGAGAGCCTGGTGGGTTGAAGATCAACAAGTTTAAAGCATGGGTTTGTTTATTATATTTAAAAAATAGATATTTGACATCAATTTATTTATTTTTTCATCTTTAACAAATATGGACAATAATGTTATTTCAATTATATTTGATGTTAAAGACGAGGATGGTACTCTTATCAACAACAGTGTGATACACACTTTATATAACAAGTTTGAATCCCCACTGAAGTAATAAAAGGCTTTGAATACTGAAATCTTAATATTATTCAAACACGCAAGTTACTACTTTGGTCTTATTTAATCCTGAACTAAATGATGCAGTGAATAACTAGTGCTGGATTATAAGATTACTTATTACACAAAGTGTTTACAAACAACAGTTTTTGTTACAAAGTGATATTGATATTCGCTTCAGTAAATAATAAATAATCTTAAAAACAAGTTCTAGCATCTAAATCATGATGAAATTATATCAAATAGCATTAGATGATGGGTAGGTGGTATATTCTAACACCATATTCCTCTCTAATATTTGCGTAACATTTAAGGTATTAAACTCTAATTATTTTTCGCTGATTTGTTTCTTACATTTTTGTTTTCAGTATTATATATTAGTTTTATCAATTCCGGACTGACACATCTCGTTTTATTGACAAAGAGACACTCGCATTCGTATTCTAAAGCGTAGAGGGTTCTACTTTGTAACAAAACTACCTTTAACTAACTTTCACTAGCGATTTTTACACTAGTATGATATGTGTTATTAGAAGATTACGAGTAAAAAGAAACTGTGAAATCAAGAGGGCAAGTTAGAAAACTTGCGTGGATAAATAAGTTTCAAATAAAGATTAAAGTAGTCAACAATCTGCAATATTTCGGTATTCAATCGACAAAATAAGCGAAAAGATAGCTAGTTCCTGCAATCTGCAATAGATATGAACAGATATGAAAGACTTCTAATGTAAAATGTGCGTGGGGGGAGGGGGGTAAATAATAGGGAAAAAAGCAAAAAACCAATGAATTTGAGATATAGACAAATATGATCACTACCTGAATATAAGTAAAAGAATAGTTAATATTTGTGAGGAAATTAAATTTAAATTGATTAATAAAAACTGCAGTGAGATTAATTATTAATCTTTTCGTGTTAAGTGAACAAATAAGTTGATTGGTTAATTATAACATTTACATACACTGAATTTACTGATCTTTTTCTCTTTTTTTTTAATTATCTCTTTCTCAAAGATAAAAGGAGTTTGTTTAATTAAATAATTACAAGTAAATCTGGTAATAGGTAGTGAGCATAAAATCTGAAACACAGGCTTAAAGGTTAACTTTAAAAAAAGACGCATATAGCAATAAACATGGACAAAATACTATCGAAGCCAGCAAGGGGTTCTATATTCCCAAAAACATCTGACGGTATATACTTATCAGGAAGGGAAATATCTTATCAAGTAACAAGTGGATTTTTTGATCAGAAAACTGCGAGAATATTGAATGGGGTGAATTTTATGGCAGAACCAAAATCAATAACGGCTATATTAGGCCCTAGTGGATGTGGCAAGACATCATTATTAAATATATTGTCGGGAAGATTGTCAACAAGAGGTAATAAATTGGTTGGTGGAAGCATATTTATAAATGGTAAAAAAGTCACGCCAAAAGAGTTAAAAACAAGATGTTGCTACATAATGCAAAACGAAATATCGATACCTTATTTAACAGTAGAAGAGACACTGTTATACTCAGCGGAAATGCGTTTACCATATTTGACTTCTAAAGAAAGACGTGAGAAGGTTAGAATACTATTGAAGGATTTGGGTTTGGTGCACTGTATGCACAAAATAGTCGGCAATGACAAAGTAAGATCAATATCAGGAGGAGAAAGAAAAAGGGTAATGTTGGGTGTGGAGTTGGTTAGTGACCCAAACATAATATTTATAGATGAACCAACTAGTGGTTTGGACGCGTTTATGGCGTTCCAGATATTACAGTTATTGATAAAACTAGCAAAAACAGGCAGAACAATAATATGTACAATACACCAGCCAAGAACGCAAATATTTCAGGGATTTGATGAGGTGATATTACTGTCAAAAGGTGAAGTGGTTTATCACGGAACTTCTAAGTCCTCTGTTGATTATTTTACTTCAATAGGGTATCCTATTCCAAGTAACTATAATCCAACCGATTATTATTTGGACTTGTTAGTTCCGAGATCAAACGTAGATAAATTTGCAGATAAGAGGTCCCATTCTATAAGTCATGATCAGTTAAGGGTTTTGCCAGAGTTATTCAAATCTTCGGAATACAATGAGATGCTTTTGAGAAAGATTCAAGAGCAAGATAAGAACGGGAAAAAGACAATCATACCTGAAATGCTGTTGTTTTCGGAAAATAGAAAAAAGTGTTCAGGCATGATTAAAAGAAAGTTTATGTCATTTATTGCATTGACAAAAATGATATTTATGAATAATATAAGGAATTATACAAATACATTGATGGTTGGTATATTATCAAATGCGGTTTTGGGAGTGCTTGTTGGCAGTATATTCTTTAATTTGGAATCATTTGTTAAGGGCAATGAAACCCAATCAATGTTAAACGCTAGTAACATTGTCGGTGCATTGTTTTTCTCAGTAATGGCAACCTCTTTTACCGCAATGTCCACGTTGGAATCGTTAATAACCTTTAGAGTGATATTTTCAAGGGACAGGGCCAAGGGTTTGTATGGAACACTAACTTACATGTTGAGTAAGCATTTGGCCGACTTTATTTTCGAGGTGATTCCACCGTTAGCATTTAGCAATATATTCTATTTTATGAGTAATTCAAACTCTGTGTCTTATGAGAATTGGAATTTGGGTTATCAATATTTAATATATCAGTTGATAGTACTAATTTCATCATGGACATGTAATGGTTTGCTTTACTTTGTATCTGGGTTGTCCAATTCAATGGAGCTTGCTCATGCAGTTAGTCCTGTTATTATGGTCATATTTATGATTGTTTCTGGATTTTTTGTCACTAGCAACAAACTACCGGTTTGGCTATCTTGGATAAAGTATGTTGCGTTCCAAAGGTACTCATATTCTGCATTGGCTATTAACGCTTTTCCATCTGGTTCAAAATGGGGTCCACTTGATAACGATTCAATATTAAATCAATTTTCCATTGATCAAACATCATTGGTTATTAATTGTGTATCGATTTTTTGTCTTGGAATACTTTATCGCATTACTGCTTACTTTGCATTGTTATTGTTTTATAGAAATCTCGGTTTGGAGTAAGAAATAATACTATTTATTGTTTTATCTTCGCTATATATATCCATGATAGTATTATTTATAATTTGGTGATTATGTTCATTTTTTTTTGGCAGGAAAACAGAGATTATTGCTATATTCATTATTTTATGTGAAACAGTAGATAATTGTTAATAAATGTATCTTTTTTGAATAAAAACAAATGAGGGTTTTGATGGTTACGATTATGATTATGATTGTTGTTATTATCATTATTAGTACTATTAATGACTATTAATTGCATTTGAATAACCAGAAGCTTAAAGTCATGCTGAACTTACATCTAGTATTTTTTTTAACCATTAATATAATTCTTAGGTTTTAGATGCTAATTATTTACTTCCTGTTTATGAATTTGAATTTTATGTTTCTCTTTTCTTTTATTAATCAATTGCTAGGGTTATTTCATAGGTATGTATGGAAGAAATGGGAATAAGCGAAAATATTAATAGTAAGGGAAAATCGGGAAGCCATAAGGATGAAGCTGGACTGTCACATGCAAAACAGAAGAAATGAAGGTCTTTGAATAATATTATAAAATTTCGTTTTTCTTTTTTTAAGGAAAGATTATGTTATATTTTGTCATGAAGTGGATAAGAATACATTTAACTAGAGATGTATTCATGATACATTGTATAGTGGGAGCAGTTAATTAAGTAATATCATCATTTGTTATAAAACTAAATGAAATAAAATCATATAGTTATAAATATTATTGTATATAATGAACAGTGAAGAATGCATAGTGCATGCAATGTAAAAAAACCCACACAACTTTTCATGAAAAGTTTTCCCTTTCTCATTCTACTTACATTTATTAAATGAAGCTCATTTTTAGCTTCTCTGTTTCTACATAACCTTAAAATAAATTAATATTTGCTTTACATTTAACCAGTTTTTTGGTCGCATGAAGCCAGCTATCATTAGTACATTTAATTTATTAGTTTGAAATCAAATTAAAGATTATAAATTTATTTTAAACAAGAAAAGTTATTTGAATATAAATAATCGATTAATATAGGAAAAATTAAAATTGGTATTTATTCTCACACACAGAGTGTAACTATTACAATACGAGATATTGGTTTGGTAAATGTAATGTAATTATGATTACAAAGTTATTGTACAATGTGGCAGCAAACATATATATTATTGTAGTATAAAACATTTGTCGACAAAAGATACTTCAAATATTTAGACAATAACACTGAGAAAATACAAATGAATCGCATTTTTGCCGTTAGTTTTTATAGGATATAATATATTTAATTTTAACTTTTACAATAAAAAAGATTTGCACCATTAATTTCTAAAATTATTGTTAAGGGTGACAATAAAGTATCAATTCAAATTTGATACCACATGTGTCTTATTGTTATTATTTCTATGTGTAAAAACAATAAAATTCAAGAAGATCATACTTGTATTTATTAGAGGATGATCTGCCGTCACCTTTATATTAATCTATACATTTTATTTACTTTCAGGGTTACTTTGAAATAGTGATTAGTTCATCACTTTATAAAATATTTTTGCTTATGAAATAATGTGAGTGTATTATTGTTTTCAACTCACATTTAAAATAAAATAATGTTGCTTTACATGTTAAATATATTATGTTTTTCCAATATTCCACTTTTCTTGTTAATTTTCTTATTATTTAAAGTTTTAATTTATTTCTAACTCTAAAAAATAGCATTTGAATATTTAGTTATTCTGAGTGGAAATTATATTTGACATTTGTCTAGTATACATAATTTAATTTCTTTTTCTTTTATGAATAATATAGAATACTAATATTGACTGTAAATCCATGTTATTGCTTTGAGGTTTACGACTTCGAAATTGTTGATTTAATACTTAATTAATTGATAAAATAATGGTACAAGGTTTAATTTAAAAAAAGGTATATATGTTGTTTATCAGGAATTGAAACGTCACATGACAAACAGAAAAAAAAATCTCGGCAACAAATAGTGTTTATATATCTTATTTTTTCCAACTAGAAATACAGAAATTGTCGGAATTGAGTTGTGGTAATGTTCATAAAATTGTTATATATATGAGACACGATCCAAACTTTATTGACAAAAATAGTGATAAATATTAATAATATGAATCAATTGTTGTGAGTTGATACGTTTTGCAATAACATCTAATTTCACAAGTCTACTTATGTATTTGGTAATTCAAACTTAAAATATCTTTAAAAATAAGTATTTCTTATTTTTATACTTGTGAATTAACATTCAAGTTAATTGTTTTTGATGTTATTAGTAGATAGACAAAAATAAATAAAAATACTTGATATAAAAAACATAAAGTGTTTGTATTGAGTAATTTTCTTTATGTAAAGACTCCAAATTATTTAAGAGGTCATTATTAATGTAAAAAAGTAAATGTTTTAGGATCTTATTGACATTATCAATTTTAATATTTATTCAATTTCAAATTAGGTTAATACTGATATTATATACTTGGTAATTTTATGTTTTAGAAAAAAGTTCTTGAATTGTTTTTCACTTTTATTTAGAGACGTCAAAGATATCACGTGAACATTTAAATTACTTATATAAGAAGTAATTCTTGTTAACTTATCCTCTGAGGAGAAAATTGCTTTTATTTTATTAAGTTTTATTTTTAATATTCTGTTATTTTCTTTGTTTTATTCCGATTTTTAATCTTTTAGTTAATTTAATATAGTATACTTTCTTTTTGTTTTTTAGTGATGATATTTTTGTATACATTTATTTTACTCTCAAACTTATTTCTTCTATAATCTATTATTTTAATTTTATTTCTGTATTTTGATCCGAAATAATTAAATTTTTATCATAGAGACTTAATATAATGTTTTATTTGGAGTTATTCTTCAAAGGTAAATTAATGATCTATAATATAATTTTGGAGGTTTTAGTTAATTTTACTATAATTAATGTAAAATTCACTTTGGTATAAATCAATATATTCGTTATATTTATTTATTAAATAACTCATATATCTTGTATGTAATTTTTTTATTATTACGTTGTTAAGATAGTGATTGTAATAACACACTCTGATCCTTATTTAATCTATTAATATAAGTAACCTCTCAGAATTTTAAATTTAGAAAACCTTTACATTTTGTAATTTATTTACTGGAGTTGACTCATTCGTGATATCGCAAATTAAATTCACTAGCTCTTTATATGTTTTCCAAAATCGAAATTACAACTTGTTTTTAGGAATGTTTTTATGAATCATTGGTTTATCTTTAGTTTATGATAATTCAAATTATTCGATTTAACACCATTGCCTAAATTTGCTTTAGTTTGTTTGGGAGAATATAAAATAATAGATTAAACAAGACTGATAAACATTAGTGTTTATTATAAAAAAACGATAGAAATAAATTAAGGTAAAATATATAATTCAAAATAATTCTTCATTCAATTACTATTGTTACCATTGTTTTTTAAATATATTTTAGTACTTTTCAGAATCTTAAAATGTTATTTTCTAAAGGAAAATTTAAATTCTGTTAATATATCAAAAACAACAGACATTTGGTGTTCAATCGAGTTAATTATATTAGTAAAAATGAAGAAACATACATACATAAAAAGAATTTAATAGAATTAATATAATAATTTTATGAAATAATATTTATATTTTGAAATGCATTTAATTGATTATTAACCAGGCTATTTTTAATGAATTACTATAATTTACTATTTAATATTTAAATATTTATTGAGAAAAACATTAGTTTATAAATTAATGTAAATAATTGATGCTATTTGCACTATTGTATTTAATTATAATATTACATATTACTCTATAACGATTTCTACTAAATATTTTTTTTAATTATCATCAAAGTTAACATCACTGAGAAAGAATTAAAATCCAAATTACTTACCCGTTGAGCATTTTCAGAAAAAAACCACTTTTTGATTAAGTATTTTTCAGGTTATCTACTTTGTCTAGAAAATAATTTTTAATTTTTCTTCCTGTTCTTGATATTGACTATTAATACCGAAATCAATATATTATTCAGGAGTATCGTATATTGGATCTGCATTTTGGTTGATGTTATCAGGATCTTTTGTTCCGTTAGTATCAGTGCTTTCATTATTACCATTTTCAGGATTATCGTATATTGGATCTTTATCTTGGTCACTTTCAACATTTTGGTGGATGTTATCAGGATCTTTTGTCCCGTTAGTATCAGTGCTTTCATTATTACCATTTTCAGGAGTATCATATATTGGGCCTGAATTTTGACCATTTGAATTATTCTCTCCTGATATTTGACTGCTGTCATCACTAAAATCATCATCTGTAAAAGAAATATAAGGATCATTTTTG